>NC_090269.1:129843955-130144927 GCF_040414725.1 Anabrus simplex
GAATGAATTACAGGTGGAAGTAGGGGCGCATATTGTTATTAAAGGGGCGAATAGTTTTAATAAATTGACCTTCTTCGTGTTAATGTGTATTCTTCTCAAGTTTTCTTTCATCAATGTGTCAAGAGTGTAACATGCATGTTCCATGCTCTAAGTACATCCTAACATGCTGTTGGCTTAACTTAACCTCACAGAGTTGTGTGTGACCTACTAGAGGATGAAAAATGCTGTAAATAATGGTTTCATTAAGGCTAAAGTGTATTTTGTGGTCGCATAAGCCTTGTCCTTTATCATTTCCGAAGGAAGGTAGCTGGGAGAGTATGTAAGCCTCCCAGCGGTACATCAGGAAATTAGTTTGGTGGAGATATGTGCACGGGTTCGCACCCCGCGAGCCCTAATCCCTCAAGAGTGATGAACTCTGCACGTGAAGATTTGTCTCAATGTATTCTTGACAGCCGGAGTGCGTAGCGCACGCTGGGATTGGCTGGCTGTTTCTCGTTTTGTCACCAGTTGTTTTGCTGCCGGAAATAAAAAAATTCGCCTCCTTCAGAGTGTCTCAAGACGTTATTATTAGGAGCTTCGATTTTATGCCAATACTGTTTATTCATTGCCCTTTTTTTATCTATTGCCTGTCCATCATAAACATGCGGTGAATTGAAATTATGCTGGACACTAATAGAGATGAGTTTTCGCAACTGAACTCGTTAAATTACGACTGGCCGAACATGTAGGCTATGCGAAACTGTACCGGTGACAGATTCGAAGTTTGAATCCCATCATTATCATGGGCTGTCGAGTGAGAGTTTATTAATTTTAGGGAAATGCTGGAATAAAGCCTGGTACAAGTTGTTTCCAATTTCCTATGCCTATCTTAGGACCAAATTATTACTTTACTGTGGCACTCTCACGAATTTTATGATAATATTCCACTGTACTTCTATGTTTGTTTGAATATGACAGTTGTTAAAAATTATTCCGCAAAACGCGTTGAGGCTTTGAAATTAAACAACCATGTACCTTTAAGCATCCTAATAAATACAGAAGTGACGGAGATAGTACAAAATTTAATATTATTATCAATTGCGAAGTGTGCGTATCAGCAAAAGCCATTTCTCCTATTCAAACAAAAATGTATCGATGATTTGAAAGCCTAG
Source organism: Anabrus simplex (assembly GCF_040414725.1). Classification (NCBI taxonomy): domain Eukaryota; kingdom Metazoa; phylum Arthropoda; class Insecta; order Orthoptera; family Tettigoniidae; genus Anabrus; species Anabrus simplex. The sequence goes on from NC_090269.1 coordinate 129,845,107, forward strand.
AAAGCTGCAAGTATACATGCGATAATCCACAAAGGAGCAGGAATACTTGATGACGAAAAATTTCCACGGGGATTGCAGTGGAAGGTGCATTTACTGAATCATTCTGAAATTGCAAAAACAGTTCTTTCTATTGTCACACTGACTTATCTTTCACGTGTCCGGCTCCATGGCTAAATGGTTAGCGTGCTGGCCTTTGGTCACAGGGGTCCCGAGTTCGATTCCCGGCAGAGCCGGGAATTTTAAACATCATTGATGAATTTCGCTGGCACGGGGGCTGGGTGTATGTGTCGTCATCATTATTTCATCCTCATCACGACGCGCAGCTCGCCTACAGGCGTCAAATTAAAAAACCTGCACCAGGTGAGCCGAACATGTCCTCGGACACTCCCGGCACTAAAAGCCGTACGCTATCTAATGTTTTTTTACCTTTCAAATACAAGATACGATAGCATCCCAGCTTAAGTTTCTACTATCACTGAGGCTCATGAGTAATCCTACAACAGTGTGGAATTTTCCCTTGGAAATCTGCTGTACGGTACGGTACATGTTGCATTCGCCAGAGTGAAGTTCGAAATTTTTTTTGAAGGGAGAAGATATTTAAAAACATATTGCTTGTAAAGATATATTTTGATGAAGTGCAGTTTCCTCCTTCCAATGGAGTTAATATTTCCAGTAAATAGTCTTCAAATGAAAATCGCCTTCTTGATATCAAGAGGTGAGAAAATAATCCCCTTTTCCATCATTGTTTAGCAAATTCCAATACGATGCATTAAACGGTCATAAATAAAGCAGTTTTCAGCGGGTTTTATAATAATAATAATAATAATAATAATAATAATAATAATAATAATAATAATAATAATAATAATAATGTCCGGATCTCAACCATCAACCATCAAAAAACTCACAAAAGCGGATACAACCATCCACATGGTGTTATCGTCAGGAAAGTCATAAGGCTGCAAAACTGAGCTTAATCCTCGTATAATGCCGATCCCAAGTTGTTCGTTAAAAACCAGGAAGAATAATCTGCAAAACATAATTATAATTGTTTAAAAGCGTATTAATGTTTACTGCTGTAAATATGTCTATAGCATCATAATTCTTATCAACATATCCATGAGAGATTATAATAAAATATTTGAAATGGCGGATTTCATCTAATATTTAAATGCCGTTCAGCATCATGAAGGAAAGACTTGACACGAATCATTATTATGTGATCTCAACGATTGCTATTTCACGTCTGGGGTCAAACTGTTTCTAACTGACATTTGTGCTGTACTGCATGTTGCGCAAGGAAGATGAGCTAGGAGAAAGGGCATCCATCTCACCGAACCGTCCGACCATCCATTGTAAAACGTGACGACTTGAAACAGATACTCCCAAGCCTTGACATGCGGGCTGCTGTCTTATCAATATACCACCTTCCCTTTGAAAGGGAAACTTGCTTGCTCGCTAACGAATGATTCGAACTCCCTTCAAAGTGAACAGACCTGTGATCTTGTATTTAATGTTAAAGTACGTCTGCATCTGAAAGTAATGTGGCACATGAATAAAACAGGCTTCCCGTAGCCCATATGAATTATCTGAGAGGAAATAATTATTCATTACTAATTGAGGACATGGGTAGACTAACGACTTAAGTCAAAAAAGAATTTCTGAGAAAATCGCGTTTCGAGTTAAAGTAAATCTCTATGAAAACATTATCATATTTGCTAAAAATAATATCCAATATTTGTATTAATATGTGTGTTCAATTGGCATAGTTTTTAACACATTGATCGTGATATTCTCAGAACTTCAGTTTCCTGACTTTGTTAGTCCACCTATGTTTTGAATTATTAATCATAATTTGCGTGTTTCTGAGGTAGTTTATACAGTGGTAGATTAACGCAAGTATTCCACAGACTTTATACAAAAGCAATACGAAGACAGGACCGAAATCCCCGTGCCTAACCAAGAATCGAACTCGTACTCTCTGAACCGAAGATCTCGACGCTGACTATTCAGGCTAGGAGCTAGATGATGGTGATGATGATAATCGTATGACCTTGGCTACTGTGTGAAGGTATTTTTGATCTGATGCCATCTGTGCTGCCTGCGAGTTACTTTCGACGTTCCGTTTTATACTACCAGATGGCAAGGTAAATTGTATCTCACTTGGGCGATTTATGGCAGGGTTTTAATTATTAAGGATAAGAACCAAATGTATCACCAGACATCTTCATGCCGACGTACATGTAGGCCACTTCTTTTCGCCCTTCAAAAATACGACTATCTCTGCCAGTTTTTGAACCTACGATCTTGAAATCCGAGGTCGACAATCTACCACTGATCCGCAGATGGAGCTAATAATAATAATAAATAATAATAATAATAATAATAATAATCTCAGGGGCGTACGTTACAAGCTTATAATTTGCTTTAATAATATTCGACCGGTCCGCCTCTATGGTGTAGTGGTTGGTGTGATCAGCTGCCACCCCCGGAGGCCCGGGTTCGATTTCCGGCTCTGCCACGAAATTTGAAAAGTGGTATGAGGGCTGGAACGGGGTCCACTCAGCCTCGGGAGGTCAACCGAGTAGAGCTGGGTTCGATTCCCACCTCAGCCATCGTCGAAGTGGTTTTCCGTGGTTTCCCACTTCTCCTGGCAAATGCCGGGATGGGACCTAACTTAAGGCCACGGCCGCTTCCTTCCCTCTTTCTTGTCTATTCCTTCCAGTCTTCCCATCCTCCACCAAGGTCCCGTTCAGCATAGCAGGTGAGGCCGCCTGGGCGAGGTACTGTTCATTCTCCCCAGTTGTATCACGCTCCAGGACACTGCCCTTGAGGAGGTAGAGGTGGGATCCCTCGCTGAGTCTGAGGGAAAAACCAACCCTGGAGGGTAAACAGATTAAGAAAGAAAGAAAGAAAGAAAGAAAGAAAGAAGGAAAGAATATTCGACCGGCGGATTTGCCCATGCGGTTACGGGCGTGCCGCTGTGAGCTTGAATCCGGGAGATAGTGGGTTTTCCGTGGTTTCCCATTTTCACACCAGGCTGTACCTTAATTAAGGCCACGGCCGCTTCCTTCCAACTCCCATCCCTTTCCTATCGCATCGTCACCAGAAGACCTATTTGTGTCGGTGCGACGTAAAGGCAATTCTTAAAAACAAAAAATCGCATTTACTGATGATCTGTCTTTCATATGCCCTGCTGAAAAGTTCTGAAATGTAAGGTAGCTATGCGAAAGTTCATGTTAGGGCAAAACGTGTTAGTGAAATGTAATCGCTATTGCGGACATAATTGCTCAGTGGCATAATCATACCTTTCCACCAATGCGGTTACTGTTTGAATCCGGGGCAGTCCAAAAGATGTTTAGATTCCAAGAAAGTCTCGTGCATTTTGATTCAAAATTTAAAATTACCTCAAACTCTTCGGTGCCCTTTCCTTTATACTGTGTTACATATTTAAGTTGTTTATAAGTTGAAGTATAAAACCAAGGTGATGGAAGGGATAGATTCTGATATTCCGAAACATTTTGTTTGCCACTACAACCATCTCTCCACAGCGACTTGATGCCTTCAAACAACGCAGGAAAGTCATTGTTATAGCAGCTATTCCTATTATTTTATTTGCTGGCTGAATAACAAAGACCGCATTCCATTTTGTTGCAGACATTAGAAAAATAAAATAAATTACTCCAGGATTGTGAATTCCTTATTTACATTTCTATATTTTTGTCATGTTTAATGAAAGAGGAGCGTTCCATTCGGCCCTTGAATATTATTTTATATTAGTTTCTGGCTACCACTCTGGGTCTCATGTAAGAGCTGAATTGAATTCCAACCCTTGGACGAACAAAAAGAGATTTCATCCATATCTCGGGCTCCCCGTTTGAGATTATAAACCCAAACAGTTTTTATGCGAGAAGAATTTGGATTGTAATAAAAAAGTTCTTTGTCTGATTAGAGTTGGCTTGACTAGTTTTTATGACCGATTTATCGCTCGGATAAGGGGACAAGAACACGGACGATAAAACGAATGAGAAACGAGAGGAAAGGGACTGAGCTCTTTGGCCCTTTCAGAGAAGAAACATCTCTCACTCTCTTTCTCTTGTGAGCCCTGGGTTTACAGAAGTGCGGTGGCTGAAAATATGGTTATAGTATGCAAATGTCCGAAGACTTGGAAGTCTTCATCTCCCAACATTTGATAGTTCCAGTACTTAACGAGCGAACACAACCTGGAACTTGGTCACGGGCCATTTCTGACTGCAACAGACTTAACATGCCCAGTAGAAGCTCCACTTAACATCGTTGTCGGCGCATGTACTTCATCCCTGCTTTATAACTTAACCACGGTATGTGAACTGTAGAGTGAGGAGTAATATAGCGGACAGTCGTGGAAAATGACTCTAAAATAATCCATTTTATTCGTAAAAGGAAAGTATCTGTTTAGAATCTACTTAATTCACTTTTCTCGCATGAGTAGCCGTTCATCAATCTGCACTGTTTGTGATTTAATTCAGTGATATTTCAAGTAGAGTAATACTTCGTAACAGCGCTTTTCAAGAAACCAGACTGAAAAGAAAGACGTTTCTTAAACAGGAACCACCTTGCGTCGTGTCATCGATACAACCGAATAATATATCTAAGAAATATAATATCGAAGTGTTCACAAAGTTCATGAAACTGCATTAAATTTATAGTATTCAATTGACAACGTGTGTAATGAAGATTCATCATTACATACGGTGATCTTAAAATCAGTAGGTCTACCTCAAAAGTAAACTATCTCACAAATGCGTAATTTTATAGGGTAGAAAGAAAAAATAATGCGTGATTCAATATTGTATCATTATTTTCTCATTTATTATCGTACCGAACGAGTTGGCCGTGCCGTTAGGGTCGCCCAGCTTTGAGCTTGCATTCAGGAGATAGTGGGTTCGAACCACACTGTCGGCAGCCTCCAAGATGGTTTCCCTTGGTTTTCCATTTTCACACCAGGCAAATGCTGGGGCTTTACCTAATTAAGGCAACGGCCGCTTCCATGCCACTCCTATTCCTTTCCTATACCATCGTCTCCTTAAGACCTATCTGTTTCCGTGCGACGTAAAGCAAATAATAATAATAATAATAATAATAATAATAATAATAATAATAATAATAATAATAATAGAAATATTTTGCTGGAAAAGGATAGACCGATCACCGCACAAATAACTCCATCCTAAAATGAAGGAGGGTCTCAAGGCTGGGCTCAGCTCCGTCAGCTGAAATACTTTGGCCGTGTTATGTGGAGAGGGCCAGAAAATATGGGGTAGTTGATCATTCAGAGAAAAGTCAAGGGGCAGAGGCCACGAGGAAGAGTTTCAACAAGGTCGATTAGCCAGAATACCAGTAAATGTTGAAGAACAATGCCTGATCTGATAAAGCAAGTAGGGAATCATGAAGAAGATCGGTCTATATCACATTGAACACCACACTGCTTACAGGAGGTTAGGATTGAAGAGACACTGATCAATCATGTGAGGAAAGAAAGAAGAGAAGAAAAGAGTGCGTGGAAAAAAAAAAGGAAGGCAAACTTCTTTTTTCTTGTACCTTCCCATCTGCATCTTATTACCACATCGCTTATGAGCATTAGTGTTTCAGCACTCGAGAACGCGGCTGCCTCGTTAATACTTGTTCCTTCTTAAAGAATGTTGATATTTCCGGTTCAGCTTTGTTTTCTTTCCTTACTTAGAAACTTCAAGGTGAACGGTGTTGAATTCAATCTGCTCTCGATCGGTAATCAATCGACTGTGAAATTAACTGGGACGACTTGCGAAATTGTGGGGTCGTGTTATAGAAGGCGGTGACATAAAAGTTAACTGTGGTTTCGATTGTTTTGACATTGAATACACAAATAAGACAAGGAAAACTTGATCAGCTGTCAGCACCTAGCCTTGTTCTGATGCGGAACGAAGGTCAAGTTGTAAATACAGCATAACATTAAACACTCAGTTCGCGCACTAAATCTAGGTTATGAACACTCCAGAAAAAGTATTATCTTTTGAAGAACAATCGTTCGTGTAGTGCGAAGATGCAATACGTGTTCCTCAATCATGGTTACATATCTGCTCACCCCCTGACTCGCATTCTTCATTCAATATTCATGATTCATGATTGAGATGTCACGAACTGTATCGATAGCCACTTTGTGAAATGCAACTGCTACCTCTTATCAATCATCATCCTATTTATAAAAATATTATTTTCTCTATAAAGGTAAATGTTCCACGTACTCTTGTGAACTTTTTAAATTAAAATGTAATATTGTGCATTCAAATTACTGGCAGTTGCTGGGTTCTGCAGCCGTGCTAGAAAGATCAAACCATTTCCCGCGGAGAGAGAAGGGCAGCGTGACTACACTCTGTTCGTAAGACATCGTGTTGGAATTTAGTCTGACGTACAGGGTGTTGCTTTTGAACAGTCGGGTTATGTTTATTATGTGGGTAGTACCACATTGTTACCATAGCATATGGCGTGCTCGTTATTAGTTGTGTACCTTCCGCGCGGCTTCCGCTGTCTGTATACCGTGCCTGTCTTAAAAGGCGACTAAAAGGGCCACAGGCGTTCTTAACTTTGAACTGTGGGTTGGCGACCACGGGGCTCTTAGCTGAGTCCTGGAATTGTGTCAGTCTCCTCGCTTTCATCTACCCTATCTGACTTCACTTGGGCAGTTCTTGTTCTTTTCCGACGCCCACGGTATTACGTTTGGAGGCCTAGGGAGTCTTTGATGTTTACCCCCTTCATTGCCTTTTTCTTTCTTTGGCCGATACCTTCATTTATTAAAGTGTCGAATTCCTTCCTTATTTTCCCTCTGATTAGTATTCATAGAGGATGGTTGCCCAGTTGTTCTTCCTCTTAAAACAATAACCACCACCACCACCACCACTCCTCACTTTTAATTCCCTAGTACACCTATTCATTGATGCCTAGAGGCGATCTATCACAATTGACGATGGAGCTATTGAAGTTACTACCAGCCTTCGGGCAGAGTATTATGCATACATAATCGTACATACATACATACATACATACATACATACATACATACATACATACATACATACATACATACCGTTGTAAGAAAAGGAATAAGGTCATATTGTTTTATTCTTAGGTACTTTTAGAAAACTATAGTCGTCTCTGTGCTCTGCAATTTGGAATAGTAAGAATGAGATTAGATTAAACATGAAGCCGAGCTGTGACCTTTGTGCGTTCTGGGAAGTGAGCTGGACAAAGACTGCAGTTGGGCGCACAGTCGCGTCTTTGTACTGCGGCTGTACACCTTTATTACGGTAATTTATAATTGATGCAATGAAAGTACGTGCATGTCTACTTTGTAGAAATGTTGTGGCTGACCTTTTTCTGACAGAACAGAAACGTACTTTCTCATGTCGGTACATGTATGTCCTCTGAGCTGTTCTGAGAACGCTTCAGGAAAGTTGTCTTGCTTACCTGCCATGCTCATTTTAAAAACATTATATTAGAAAGCTGAGACACGTGTTTATACTTAGTCGTTCCGTGGAATGGGAAGGGAGGAATTATTTAAATACGTAAAGTCGCAAAAACTGAGAGCGTATAAACCTCTGACCTTGTTTTCTTTTTTAAAATGGGCTGATGAAATCTCTGCGCCATTGGTTGGCATTTAAGAGCCCCTAACTACCCCTACAGATTTCGAATGGGTCATCAGAGAAATTTTGTTAATAGAAAGCGTGTTAATGTGTGCGACCACTTCATTTTATATTGCTCCTCGTAATGTATACTAGTATTACTAAATTTTAGATAATCTTGTCAATATGTATTGCCATGTTAAAGAACCTGTTTTACGAGCAAATTTCGGTATTCCATGGTCTCCTAAACCCAACAGTGGTTCAGGACTGTGAAGCAGCATTATTAATACATGGCCTGTACACCTTGCGTTTGACCAAGTGATCAACAAGCTTTCCAAATAGACTCCTCAAACCCCTGTGGAAGTATTTGCAAACTATTTTTGGCTAAGCTGTATTGATTATCTCGGAACGAAATTTTGAGGAAACCTTAAAAGGATCCTGAAAATGTCATCTAGGATCAAAGTGATGTCAGTAGGGAAGAGACCTAAGAGAATTGAATGTCAGGTCAGGAATATAAAACTGGAGAGGTGCGTAGCTGTGAGCTTGCACTCGGAAGATAGTGGGTTCGAACCCCACTGTCGGCTGCCCTGAAGATGGTTTTCCGCGGTTTCCTATTTTCACACCAGACACAAGATGGAGCTGTACCTTACTTAAGGCCATAAAACATGTCAAGTGCTCGGGATGTGTATTCTCCCAGGATGGTAGTATAGTAAGTGAGATTGAATCAAACTGCAACAAACCTAAGCAGCGAGCTGGCAGTTGCGGTCAGTGGTATCCTATTAGAAACTATCTTTACACCGGTCCGCTTTCAGGCAGACTGCTGTACGGGGGTGAGAGCTGGGTATACCCGGGTTAACTTATTCATAAGTTGGAACTAACAGACTTGACAGTCGTGCATCCAGCTAGAGAGAATGGCAGGAGGGTACTCGTAATATTCTTCTTCTTCCTCCACTTTTGCCACATATGTAGAGTCGCGGGTGCGAACTGTGTCGCACATGTGGATTTGGCCATGTTTTACGACCGGATGCCCTTCCTGACGTCAACCCTATATGGAGGGACTATTGCGTGTTTTTGTGGTGGCAAGAGGGTATATAAGGGTAAAGTTAGAAATAATCTCGATGGATTTGGCTGTACGGGTAAATCGGTCATATGGGGCGAATAGAAGAGGATAGTTTATGTTGGAAGGTGAGAGGCACAGAAGCAGAGCAAGGTGGTGATGAGTAGACTCGGTTTTAAATGATTTAATTATAAAGTGATGTGGACTTAAGCGAGCCCACAGAGCTAGTTGCAAATATACTGTATATTGGGGAGGCATTTAGTTAATTAACAGAGGCTTACGGGCTAAATACGTAAGGCATAACAGCCTATAACAGAGGTTCTCGAACTAAGATGAGATTGTACCCCTCATTCATCCGGCCTAGAAAGCCAAGAATAACGGCGGAGGGTATTCGTTGTGCTGACCGTACGGCACCTCCTGATCTGCAGGCCTTCAGGATGAGCAGCGGTCGGTTGGCAGGCCATGGCTCTTCGAGGCTGTTGCGCTATGGGATTTGGTTTCGTACACCGCACTCATAGCTAAAAGTTCAACGTACCCCACGAAAAAATCCCTAAATGATAGGTTTAAGAGTAACTGGCAGGTTTAAGAGTAACTGGCTATTTATTAAGGCATTTCTCAGTCGATTGGAGTCACTGCAAACGAAGCAGACGTGTGTGCAGGAGTGCTGAGTGCTTGTTGCGTAAGCGAAATGGTAATAGGCATAGAACTCTACCGAGCGGTTATCAGCCGATGGAATAACCGCATTAAGCACCAGGTATAACGGCATTTTAATTGATTCTAAACAGTGTTGCCAACTTATATTTTCAAGATCCGCTAAATACTACTAAAAATCCGCTAAAATTCCGCTAAGAAATCCGATCTGAAATAATGAGCATAAAAACGAGCAGTAATAATAACAGTCCGCCTCTGTGGTGTAGTGGTTAGTGTGATTAGCTGCCACCCCCGGAGGCCCGGGTTCGATTCCCGCCTCTGCCACGAAATATGGAAAGTGGTACTAGGGATGGCACGGGGTCCACTCAGCCTCGGGAGATGAACTGAGTAGAGGTGGGTTCGATTCCCACCTCAGCCATCCTGGTAGTGGTTTTCCATAGCTTCCCACTTCTCCAGACAAATGCCGAGATGGTACCTGACTTAAGGCCACGGCCGTTTCCTTGTCTATCCGTTCCAATCTTTCCATCCTCCACCAAGGCCCCTGTTCAGCATAGCAGGTGAGGCCGCCTGGGCGAGGTACTGGTCATCCTCGCCAGTTGTATCCCCCGACCCAGAGTCTGAAGCTCCAGGACACTGCCCTTGAGGCGGTAGAGGTGGAATCCCTCGCTGAGTCCGAGGCAAAAACAACCCTGGAGGGTAAGCAAATTAAGAAAGAAATAATAATAATAATAATAATGTCTGTACTCACCTGATATTTGAGTTTCACTGGGATTAACTCCCTGCCTGCGAGCCAGCGAGCTAAAACTTGTAGGTGTTTTACTGCCGGGTGCAAACTAGGTGAATCCCCTACCTCAAGGGCCACACACAGAAGTGGCCAGTTCATTAAACGGTCTTCCTTCATAGCATAATGATATAAATCAGGGCCTCTCAAACGCCCAAAATCTCACGCGTGCAGAGCGAGGTGCAAGAGCTCCGTGCACTGTGCATCGGTGTCGCTCGGCATGAGTCGGATCAACGCTTCGTCTCTGGGCTACTCGGGTAAGCTCGGCTCTACTCGGCTATACTCGGCTAAACTCGGCTATACTCGGCTAAACTCAGCCCGGATTTGGAGCGCTACGGCGCAAGTGGGGCGGAGGGAGACAGGCGGAGCGAGCGAGACAGGCGTGAGGAAAGAGAGAGTAAGCGCTATTGCTCCAAATCGAGGAGTGGGGGGTCTGCACTCTGGTCAACCAAGCCAAGTCGTCTTTTGCACCGTGCATAGTGCATGCACCATGCGCATGCACCCTGAGAGGCCCTGATATAAATGGTACTCTCTCACAGTTTCATTATCTGTCAACCAAGAGATAAGTAACCTTTCTCCGCGCATTACAGATTTATGATACCATGATCTTATAACATCAAATCCAAATAACATGTTTTCCTCATGTCACTGCTAGCTCCTGACAAGAAATACGGAATAGCTCGGAGACAGACTGGAGTACAAATTAAAAAAAAACGTAAAATGTATAAAACACTAAATTCCGCTATAATAAATCTAGAAATCTGCCAAAATATCCGCTGTCCGCTAAATGATATATTTCTCCGCCGACAGTCTTCTAATTCAAATCCAAATCCGCTAAGTTGGCAACACTGATTATAAATCATTATTTTAAATACCGTAATAAAACGAGATTGTGAAATTAAGTGCATTTTTATAACGCATCACAAGAAATATAATAATAATAATCCTAATAATAATAATAATAATAATAATAATAATAATAATAATAATAATAATAATAATAATGTGTGTCTGTATGAAGTATAAAGTAACACAGGGTACCCCGTTTGTATGAAAGTTTCACAAAACTCTCAATTTTAGCCTCGGTATCAAATTAATAAATAAGGATGAACCATTTTCTATTTTCTTTATTAATTTTGGAATTCAGACATTGCGAACCATCAAAGTTCTGATGTGTCCAGGTGAACTCGCACGTGGCGCGTCCCAGGTGGCGGATAGGAGGATCCTAACCGGCTTGCCGGCGGACTTGAGGGAAATAAAATAACTCTCGCGGACCAAACACACAACCCCCTATGGCTGGGGGATGCAGACGAAGAATACACCCACGGTATCCCCTGCCTGTCGTAAGAGGCGACTAAAAGGGGCAACCAAGGGATGATTGTCTTGGAACCATGAAACTACTTGTGATTATAGTACCACCACGCGGAGAACATCATGGGTCGCTTTTACTTGCGCGTAGTACCACTATATTAGGTACCAAATAGGTTTGTGATTAGTAGCACACAGGAGCACCATGCGGTCGGTTTTTGCAGTACCTGTGATTAGTACCACCATATGAGCAGGACCATGGGATGATAGCTACCATGGTTCTGCCTTGCCTATGATTAGTACCCACTATATGAGGAACACCACGGGATAGGGGAAGGTCCCTGTGGTTAGTACTCTTATGTGATGAACACCATAGGTTTGGGTTGCCTGTAAATGGCGCCGCAAAGTGAGAAAAACATAGGTCTGTATTTCATAACCTTTGAGTAGTACAATAATGTGTGGAATACCTCGAGTCTCTGCTACTTTTGATTCGTACCGCAACATGACAAATACCATGGTTCTACTCTCCTAGCGATAAGTACTGTTATGAGGGGCCGATAACTTGGATTTTGGACCCCCTTTAGACTGCATGCATCATCGATTCATTGTTATGCTATAGCAGCAGTCCCTTGGTCAGTAATACTATTGTTTTACGTCAGCTTCTGTGAATGTAAGGCATTGCGGGTCGCATCCACTGATCGTTTTAAATTCATGTCCATCCATTGTGCCTTTGCTGACAAGATGTAGTGTTTACAGTGCACTTGTCTTGGTATGGGCTAGAGCAATTTTGTTACTTTCATTGATCTGTCTCAGCTTTATCCTTGGCTTTGACAAAATGAAAGTGACTGAGTGATGCTAGTAATGCCATTCCTTCTGCAGCCGGTCCCTGCTATGAATGGTGTGAAAATATTGCTCATAGGGTCGGTTGGTGCATGCATTTCAGTGGGCTTGGCAGACTGATATGTAATAGCAACATCTGGCTCGGTGAGGAAAGCAACGGGAAACTACCTCACTCCTCATTTCTCTAGTACGCCTCTTCAGTGATGCCCAGGCCATCTATGACAGCTGATGGTGGAGCTGTTGAGGATCCAACCAGCCTTCGGGCTGAGGACTAAACATACACACGTAGATCCATTCATTCTTCTTCCACGCGTTTTGAATTCTGGTCAGTGGAGAATTTTGGACTTTTAATTTGTCATTCCATTTCGTCTCATTTCGTACCATTAGGGGCCGATGACCTCGATGTTAGGCCCCTTTAAACAAGCATCATCATCATCTATACATATTTAACTTTCTTCTTATCTATTTCCATATTTCAATTTTTTCTTCATTTTCCCCCTGAAGGCTGCTCGCGTACCCCACGAAAAGTACCCCTAGGGGTACGCGTCCCACAATTAGAGAACCACTGATGTATAATGTATTTTGAAAATATCCAGCAGTTATTGTCTTTGCAAGGCAATGTTCAGCGTCGTGTTACACTGGTTCCTCATTCTTATTTTCTTTTCGAAAGATCGATCTCGATTTTACGCAGAGTATGTTTTTTTTTTCCCTTGTGGCTATGTGAGGTTGTGTATTATGACGGCTTTCTTACGGCAAATGACCTGCTCTGGCTTGTAATTATGTGTATTGGTCACGTCAAGACTGTAGGCTGTACTAGCTGTGGTTCACACCCCTCTCTCCCACAATTGCACACCATGCTGCCATTAATAACGTGACGTCATCCACCTCTGCCTTTACTTTAGAGTTAGCAGGTTTTTCTTGTTTTCTTCCTTCTTCTTATGTATGTCTTTCTATCTGCCTCCTCTACTCCCTCTTTGTATTACCATAGCCTATCGATTTATTCTGATATCCAGAATCGAAGGTGCTTGAGATCTTGGCGTGAATAAAAAATAAAATAAAACATGGACCTTGCTTGCATCTGACGGTTATATTTAGTGTATAAGAGGGACGTAAGCATACATTTCGAAGATGCTGAGTGCTGGTTGGCTTTCATCCAGGCCAGTAAAGCCACACGGTCGATGCACTGATACGGTTGGATTGCATAGAGCCTCCGTGGCTCAGGCGGAAGCGCGCCGGTCTCTCACCGCTGGGTTCCATGGTTCAAATCCCGGTCACTCCATGTGAATTTGTGCTGGACAAAGCGGAGGCGGGACAGGTTTTTCTGCGGGTACTCCGGTTTTCCCTGACATATTTCACTCCAGAAACGCTCTCCAATATCATTTCGTCTGTCATTCATTAATCATTGCCCCAGAGTAGAGCGACAGGCTTCGGCAGCCGGCACAATTCCTATCCTCACCGCTAGATGGGGGCTTCATACATTCCATCCCTGACTCGGTGAAATGACTGGAAACAGGCTGTGGATTTTCATTTTCACTCTCGGATAGCGTATCAATTTGTTTATTATACCTTAATTGTTTGATAGCTCATTCTGTGCGTTCTGCTTTTTATAATTCGTCGCTGATAATGTTAAAAATACCTAGGAGACTATTATAAATGTTGGAATCTGCCATAAAGCAACGTTTCCTTGGAGACACGATGCCACAGATAATACATACACAACAACAACTCTATTGTGGTGTGTGGAATGATAGTGGGGTCAGACGAGGGCGTTGTATTTACGACGGTGTATCGCGGAATGGTCGTCATTTGTCATCGTGCGGGGGGCGGTCGGTACGTACGAACAGAGCGCTTTCCAAGTAATTTGCTTCTACACGGTACTCGGCGAGACGGCTACGATAATACTTCGACGGTATTGTTTCTAATAGATATGGGCGTTAACCGAGATCTTTGTTCATAGAAATTCTCCGTATTATTATTAATATTATTATTATTGTTATTGTTATTATTACCTTTTTGTTTTATGTCTCATTGACACAGACAGGTCTTTCGGCTATGATGGCGTAGGAAAAGGCTAGGACTGGGAAGAAAGTAACCGTGCCCTTAATTAGGATACAGCCCCAGTATTTGCCTGGTGTGAAAATGGGAAACCACGGAAAACCATCTTCATTTCTGCCGATAATGATGTTTGAGCCCACCATCTCTCGAATTAGAATTGAATTATTATTATTATTATTATTATTATTATTATTATTATTATTATTATTATTATTATTATTATTATTATTATATTTTGCTGTGTTTTCAATCACATTGTTCTACATCTGGTAGATTTTCCGCGACTCTGGGAAAGAAAACGGCTTGGACTGTAAAGGTAGGGACGTGGCTTTACTTAATGGATAATTCAAAATTTGCGTGATACAGAAAATGAAAACGTTAAAAAAACTATTTTCAGGGCTGCCATCTTTCGAACACAAGCTTACAGCTGCACGACCCGCACAGCGCGCCTCACGCTCTGTCACAGCGTTGCCAGATTATCCGAAATGTCAGTAGATACTTTCGAATTTTATTCCAGAAAATACGAAATTAGATGGAAATCCCTCCGGATTTTTTTTGTTCTCATTTTCTAGACACTAGCTACTAGGCAGAAGTATTTTGCACATCAATACAGTATTATGTGTTTAACTCCCCTTCAGTTGGTATCAATCTTAAAGGAATTTTGGGTGCGATGCAGATAATAGGATATAATATATAATGTTACGTTGAGAATGTCTGCCAATGGTATAGGTCTCTCACATATAAGCACTCTTAAATCGTCAGTGAAGAAACAAAACCTCGTACGTCACAATGCTCTTCTTATCCATTATTTTCCTTAAGACTGTTCACGCCTCCCAGCCACATATGGATATGCAGTCCATTATAGCAATGTTTATTGTATTCATGTTTGTCCAAAATCTCATGAAATACCCCCGAGTGGTTTATATAAAATATTTCGTAAGCCATATAGATTTCCGTTGTGTGTACGGTGTGGTATACAGACTAGTGATGGGATAATTGAATACTTTTAATAATCGAATGAGTTTCATATATCATTCAGTTTTATCGTATCGAATATTCGGATGCATTATGAATTAATTTTTCGGTTTAAGTGTGTCGGATGGATAATCTATTGAAATAAGCGAATAGGTGAACTCTTATGAAAAAGAAAAATACGCCTCTTTCCCCCAAAATTATCTCCAAATGTTGAAACTAAATGCGTGAATTAACTGTCTTAATAACATCACTTTTCGTTCGATAATTTGGAAAGCATTCACTATTCGAATGCAGTTTCGAATGAATAATCGAAAAAACGCCATTTCCATTTCAGCAAACGCCACACTGCAGTCAGTCGGTGCAAGGGGCATTGTGATTTGTAGTTTCTTGAGAGTGATGGTGTTCAAAGTTGTTTTATAGTTTCCGAAACGAATTGTAATCCGACCGAAATTGTGGATCATGGCTTACTAGCGTAGCAGGCGACTCAACAAAAGCCTTTTGGAAATTCTGTCGTGCAGGTAGGCCTACATACCTATGCTAAATCGACTAATTCAACACAACAGAAGCTCTATTTTAAGATTTACGCTGAAGATTTATCACCAGGAGTAGTCAAAAGAATGTTATCACTGTCCGTTGCTGAACATTGTTCATTTCTAACAACAGACCACTTAAGACTGTATTCTCTGATTCCCAAGCAGCGAGTAATTTAAGACTGCATCCCACATAAATTGTTAGGGAGGTGTTTGGTCCTCAGTTATACAGAGAATTAACAGCTCTTAAAAAAAATCATTATTAGTAAATGTAAAATATTTTAAATTGTTAGGTATAATCTTAATCAACAAAACGGAATGCGACTATTTAAAAAAATAAACTGTACTTTAGTGACGTGTGGCGTCATTCGAGGGTACGTCTAGCGACTTTCTCATTCTAAGAGTTGGCAGCACTGAATAGGACGCACCTTCAATCGGTCATAGCGACCCTTAAGATGGGGACTTTAGTCATTCACAGCGACCAACAAGAGAAGCATGTTCAGCCACTAAAACTTCATGCTGAAAGAACGAGAATTTATAAACATATCTTATGTTCCACGGTCATTGATTTAATCAGGACATGGTCGCCATAGGACCTATCTGTGTCGGTGCGACGTAAAGCCACTATCAAAAAAATAATCGGCAGAAACAACGAACTGTTGGGAGATCGGAAAGCAATATAAAAAATCGCAAGTCCCCCGCCTAAATCGGAAGAGCTGTCAGGCGTGAATAATAATAATAATAATAATAATAATAATAATAATTCCTAATTTCAGTATTGTCGGTTATTTGTAATCCTTCCGAAGGTGCGTATACAGACGACATATATACGTAGTGTGCATCCCGATGCCCGTTGTAGTTTATTTATTTACTTTTTTAAATAAAATTCCAAGTCTTTCCCTCCTCTCCTATTAAAATTATCCTCTTCCGGAGGATGAAAAAGGTTATGTTTTTATTTTGTTCAACTTTTCCATTACCCTTTAACAATGTGGCGGAAGACGCAGGCACGTTTAACAACTCTGCTTTTGCTCGCCTAGTGATCTGATTACAAGACTATCATTTCCGGCGACAAGGCACACTTCCAGCTGACCGGAAGTGATGTTTCATTCATCTCCTCGCAGCTTGCTTGCCTCGGGACGCTTCGCCCTAATAAAGTTGCCCACAATAAGAAAAAATTAATGACATTCAAGCTAAATTTCTTCTACTCCTATTAGATTTCCGTGTTACACTTCACCTGTAAAATGATTTTAAAGGATAGAAATATGCAGATAATTTGGCGGATGATGGAACCATATAAGAATAAGGCTATAAGACAAAAAAGGTAAAGAAAATCAGTGCATTTTATAAAATAAAAATAGAGTGTTGCTCAAACTAAAAAGCTGTGGAGAAACAAGAAAAGTCAGGGGAAAAAATATATGAAAGAGTTAGGTGAAACTAAAAATGAACCTCAACTTTACGTTCTTGTTGAGTTGCTTAACAACAGAGAAAAGAAGAAACTAGAAAGAATATAAAAACTATTAAAAATAGACATAGAAAGGTGGAAAAATAAATTTAACGAAAGTGAAAACAGAGAAGATGCATCTAGCAAGTAGTAGGGCATGAGGAGATATCGTAGACACTGTGAGTTAGTCTAGGAAGTACCTCACAAGTCTTAAGTCGAAGAAGTACTACTGTACCATATATTAGTAAATTATATTTTAATTATTTTTCGTAACATTTTGTCACGTTGGAATATCTTGAGAAGTATTATTACAAAAAAAACTAACAGCGTGTACTAGTTATGAATACAACAAACGAACACTAATTCTGGTTAGTGGTCATCCGTGATTGAGAGAGAAGAGTATTCCATTCATTTATTCATTGATTCATTTATTCATTCATTTATTAATTAAGTTTTGAAGAAACTAAACCGAATCATCATCATTAGAGTTGGATACTTACCAGTTTTCTTTACATATCAGTTTCCCTAGTATTTGGGTTTCGGGGACTGTGCCCATCTTATTTTACAAAGTTCAGCGTTCCTTCTGAGAAATATGGTATTCTTGCTCAGTAGCTCAGGAACTTGTCATTGCCGCCGAAAGGAAAAATCACCTGTTGCTTCTTTTTCTTTTTTTCTTTTACTGAATCACCGATTTTAAACTATGCAATTTCACATCAGACGAACAGATTTTGTCAGATCAGCTAACCACAGTACAAGGATTCAAATATTCCTTAAAATATTTACTCATAGTTTAGTAAATTAAATCTTGAAGGTGAAGTGTGTTGTGATCTGGACCTAAAATGCTATTATCTCTGTGTTGTAGGTGAAGAGAAGGCGCAGAGGTTTCTGGGAAACGAATCCCACAAGGACCATTTCAAATTGTTGGAGAAGGACCAAGGTTCACTGCTCGTGGGTGCAAGGTAAGTTCCTCCCATATAAAGGAAATAATAATTATCTGCTTAACTCCATGATGTGTGTGACACCAATTGGTTAAATTTGAAAAAAAGAATTCGAAGGCAAGTATTTGAGTGTTGGTTATACAAATATAATGTTATTGTACAGAATAATTAAAAGAAGTTACCGTCAGATTAGACTCTTTGAAAGTTGAACCTGCGTCTACCGAACTCGATAGCTGCAGTCTCTTAAGTGCGGCCAATATCCAGTACTCGGGGTTTGAACTCCTCTGTCGGCAGCACTGAAGATGGTTTTCCGTGGTTTCACATTTTGACACCGGGAAAATGCTGCATAGCTAAATGGTTAGCGTGCTGGCCTTTGGTCCAAAGGGTCCCGGGTTCGATTCCCGGCTGGGTCGGGGATTTTAACCTTAATTGGTTAATTCCAATGGCTCGGGGGCTGGGTGTATGTGACGTATTCAGCATTAGAAATCATCCTAGGGAGGGCCCTCATCTTCACAGACATGCAGCTCGCCTAATAGGCCGTCTACGAGAAAAAGACCCGCACCAGGCCTCGCCGGAGGCCATACTTTATCTAATAGCGGAACATGCTGGGGCTGTACCTTAATTAAGGCCACGGCCGCTTCCTTCCCACTCCTAGCCCTTTCCTGTCCCATCGTCATCATAAGACTTATCTGTGCCGGTGCGACGTAAAATAACTTGTAAAAAAAATAACCTGCGTCTATCCTATTGCATGCCATCATGGTGTCAGCGAGGCCAAATATAAAGGAGTGCCAAGTACACATGTCGTATAGGCAGCTGAATAATTGTACTTTTAGTGGTGACGAAAAAACAAACCATACGGAGCATTTACTCGTTAGTGTGTTGCAACCAAGAAGCTTTTGTCAGAAGCGTCTGACGATTATCCATGTTTGACAATAAGATTGAGAATTGATGTATTTTTGAATGGTCAATATGCAAGTGAGCAGATTTCTGAATAACTTGCCTTGCAAAAATAAAACAACTCCATTTTATCATTCGAAGACATTGCTCTATATTTTCTTCCCGTTCAAGCTAGGACGAAGATGAAACCACCGGGCGAGTTGGCCGTGCGGTTAGGGTCCCACAGCTCAGAGCTTGCATCCGGGAGGTAATGGGTTCGAACTCTACTGTCAGTAGCCCTGAAGATGGTATTCCGTGGTTTCCCATTTTCAGACTAGGCAAATGCTAGATCTGTACCTTAATAAGGGCCACGACCTCTTCCTTCCCACTCCTAGCCCTTTCCTATTCCGTCGTCGCCATAAAACCTGTCTGTGTCGATGCGACGTATAAAAAATGAAACATAAAGGAAGACCCAAAGAAAATGCAATCTTCATTTGCGTGAATATTAATTTTGTCATTAAAATCCATAGAGATCTACCTTTGCATTTCATGCATACCAGTTTCATTGGTCGGGATTTCGAACTATGATCACCATTATAAGAAACTAGTGGCTATGTTGAAGAATTATCTATATTTCAGGGACCTAATAATATAGGGATCAGTCTTTACAAGAGATTTTGGTTTGGAAAATGTACACTTGCATTCAGAGAATGTGGCCCATTTATGAACACCGATGTAGGGTGGTAATGAAATGTCCAACAGCGCCGTTCTCTTCAGTGTCAACCTACTGAGCCCTCTTCTGTACTTCCAGCGACATGATTTTTACGTGTCTCCCCCAATGGATAAGCACTTCACACCGTTCCCTCTACAAACTGGAGTCTCTAATAATATCATAGCAATCGTAGCAAATATCATTGAAGGAGGCTATTTCTGACCCCTTCTTCATTTCACACCAGGATATAACATCGTTCATTGGTTTATTTTTGTTGTTTACTTAACGACAGTCGTGGAGAGAAGCAGTAACGGCTACGTGGAGTCAGGTGTTAGGTAAATATAGAAACCGGACGGAGGAAAACACGCTGTTTTGATCTACAGTAATGGGTCCCATTTTCTGTGTGCGAGGGAAACGGTAAGTGAATGTGGAGTCAAACTCGGCTGAGGACATCACCCAGTGCGTGCATGGAGAATCGTTGTCCCAATTCCGAGCATGTGAGCGAGCGAAGTTGAATGTGGATTTCAATTCGAGGAGCCGTGTGTGTTAGGCTGCCGCTGGCTGGCTTCTTTGCACCTCTTGCCACTAGTCTCCAATTACAATGCACAAAGGTGGAGCTTTTGACTGCGAAGTGAGGGGAGGCGGGGCGACAGGTGATTCAATTAAAGTCGCTATCAATTTGGGTTCCTCATTGTAGTAAGGAATTGGCTGCAATTTTCGGCCGACCCGGAATCTCACTCACAACGACGTCTCTAATTTAGTTTCCATGCCAGACAATGGAACTTCATAGGCAGCGTCACGTCCACGGATGTCATCCATCAGGCGTCCTTCTCTTCATCAGTGATCTGAAAGAATCGTGTGTAATCTGCTGTCTGCAACCACTAACGTAGATAGTATCCAACAATTTTAAACATAGCCTTTATCAGAAGAAAATTGAAGACTAGGGAAACATTAGGCTGATTTCAAAGTGACTTCTCGTATATTAGAAATCAGTGTCTGGCACCCTTACGTTCTTTAGAAGAATAGTTGTAGTTGAATGCCTGACGCATATTACTTTCAGGAAAGTCTTCACATTTAATGTAACGTGCATAAAAAATGAAATGGCACATGGCTTTTAGCGCCGGGAGTGTTCGAGGACAAGTTAGGCTCGCCGGATGCAGGTCTTTTGCTTTGACTCCCATAGGCGGCCTGCGCGTCGTGATGAGGATAACATTATGATGAAGACGACACATACAATCAGCCCCCGTGGCAGCGGAATTAACCAATGATGGTTAAAATTTCCGAACCTGCTAACTCTTTAGCCATGGATCCGGACAGTAATTACACTAACTACAGTACATTTACGTTTTTTGGGGACACAGATGTGTCAGAATGTTATCCCGCAGGAGTTCTTTTACGGACACTAAATCTACCGACGTGTTTTAGCACCTTCAAATACCATCGAACTGAGCCATGTTCGAACCTGCCAAGTAGAGCTACTCAGTCCAGAATAAAAAAGAGTAAGAAGAGGGTTGAAATCTCGTCTAAAGTCGAGACATATATTGGAATAGTACCTGCTTCCTTCCAGGGACGTGACAGTCAAGGCGGTCGCGGTTCGATTCCCTGCCAATGCATGTGGGATTTTTGAAATGAACATTCACATTCTTGTGGTTCAGACTCCAGTGAAATGGAAGGTCCCATGGCTCTTATCCCGATATCAATAGCTTCCTTCCCTGTACTTCCAGCAGGCACGAGTACATGGACACAGGTTATCAGACAAAATATTCACACAATACACACTAAGAACTGACAACGAGGTTTTCCAAAGCCCATTACATGAAGCAGCAAAAATGTAACGATTACTTCCTATCATCCGCATTTTACATCGTGTACTTCACGTACTAAGTACCCATATTAGCAGATCGCCTCTGTATAGCTAACTCTTAAAGGACTCGGTGATAGCTCGTACCCCTGATGTTCATACAGATCTCATTGCACAGCCATCATGTGGGCGAGAAGATACTTCCTACCTGCTTAAATAAGTTTGCGTTCTAGCCTATAATTTCAGCCGACCGCGCGGTTTAGGGGTAGCGAGCTTGCCTCTTACGCGGAGGTCTTGGGTTCGATTCCCATCCAGGTCTGGGACTTCCACCTGGACCTGATGGGTCGTTCGAGGTCCACTCATCCTAGGCCAAGACCCACTAGGGCTGTAGTGTCATGGGGTTTGGTTTCAAACAATTGTCAACGCATAACAATTCGGTCTCTTGTGATAGCTAGTTAACAAATGCTAAAATATAGTTATGTACTCTTTCTTTTGTAATTGGGATTATACAGAACATTGGATCATCGAGACTCTACTGTACTTGTTAGTGGGAAACAAGAAATCTGTGCGGCTTTGTACGTCTGATAGTGGTACTTAACTGAGGTCTAACTAAGGGGAAAGGTGCTCTATATCTGAACATACGAGATAGGTAATACGATCCACTCGTCGTTATAGTGGTCCACTGGTACGTAAAAATCTTCTCTTGAGCGTACAGTAGGAATATATGCGTGTGCTTGTGGCAGTCACAAGATCTGTAAGCTCTTTTTAAAGGAACTTCCCAGCCTAGCACACATGGAATCGGCTTACCTTTGAAGCTCGTAAGTCACGGCAAGGCAGCATCAAATTTCTCTGTCTTCTCTTCAGCTGCTTCTTGCACATGAGAGTACATACACGTTTTACAGCTGTCTACAGGATTGTTACAGAGAAATATGTCTTTGAATGTAGCTGATTACCTTTGCAGTGTGTCGTGATTTCCAAACATGCTTACAGAGTTACAAATTACGGGCGTGGATTCGTAAACACACTGGACAGTCCTTCTGTTCTTCAGTTACGCTCTGACGGTAAGAATCATGGGATAGTTGATAAGGTCTTCATTTCTAACAGTTAATGGGATGTCCCATAAGTAATGACGTTCACGATTTTCCGAAATGGTTAATGTATGTTCGACCCCATAATGTCTATAACATCCTTATGCTAAGCATGATTAAAGTTTAAAGAGGCTATAAATGCAAATCGAAGATTATTCTTCACTAAATAAATAATTCAATAATGCTTCCTGTAACTTGATTTAATTACAGTACTTTTGAGAGGATTATTTTACTTAGAAGACAATAAATTAAATTTTATATTTGATTATTTTACGTCCTATAATAGAAGTAAATCAATTGAGAGTGATTTTATTCTAATGCGGATAAGAGTGAATGTATTTGGTTTAGAAAGTAGGATTGGGCCGGTCTTTTGGAAAACCTATCGCAAAGATACCGTACTCCAGGCTACTGTATGACTTACGTAAATACTACTCCTTGTGTTGACGAATGTAATTATCACTCTGAGTTACTTGCAGCAGTACCTTGACACGGCTCAGTAGACTGTGACGAGAACTCCCCGAGATCTCTGCTAATCGCTCTCAGGTGCTTAATGTTGTTGATCATGGTTGTGGTGTCGCAATGTGTAAAGTGGCACACATCTCATGCAATACACTTTCCTTTCAAGTTAAGGTGTGTAAGTGAATCTTAAAATTTTAGTAAGGACCTGAACGATGCTAGAAATAAAT
This sequence comes from Anabrus simplex, assembly GCF_040414725.1. NCBI lineage: Eukaryota > Metazoa > Arthropoda > Insecta > Orthoptera > Tettigoniidae > Anabrus > Anabrus simplex. The sequence goes on from NC_090269.1 coordinate 129,868,483, forward strand.
CGAAACAATGTAAGTGTTTATTTAAAGTAACATATACAGTATTTCTCACTGTAGCTTAAGATAATATTAAAAATAATATTAGACATTAGTTTATATAGAAATAAAGTAAAACCACCTGTCGATTTTCTCATGTTTTTCGTTTTGTTTTTTAAGTAATGTACGTTTGATTTTTCAAATATAAAATTAGGTTACCTGCTATAAATGCGAACATATTGTTCAGGGGAACATCCATGACTTTTCGTAAAATTCGTGTATTTTTCTATTCCTACCATCTTAGTTCAATACTTGAATAAATAAAAAACACGTCATCTAATGCTAATCCACTGGGATCACATTGGTTCGAGATGTACAATATTTTTTTCCAAAATAACTTTCAGTAAATCCTCGAATGATGCCATTCTCAGGACACGCGTACTTACATCCAGTTGTTGTTTGCTTTTAATTAAAATACACTCGCTGGAACACATTTAGCATACAAAGATGATGACTATAATCTCTCTAATTCACAGAAGTAACAATTACATTCTTTCTTGCTTTATTTATTTATTTATTTATTTATTTATTTATTTATTTATTTATTTATTTATTTATTTATTTATTTATTTATTTATTTATTTATTTATTAGTGCTTTACCTGCCTTTGTACTAGGACTGCATGTGTGGGCATTGCTTTTATTGGGCAGGTAACACTTGCGATACGAAATGTGGCTGGAGAAGGAACAGTGCAACAACCGGACAGCCTCACTCACTGCAACAGAACGAGGGCCTTCCAAAGATGAGGATAAGGTTGGATCAACCAGCGAACTTAGAATTGACCATTGAGGAAGAAAATATAAACTGTGAACTGTGGACCAAACGGTATCATTCAAGTCTTTCATCCATGCCTACAGCGATCAGCACCACAGCATGATGAGATATTTCGTATAGCACGATTGTTTTCAAGTGGCTTAGTTCCCTATTTTGCTCAATATGTGGATGTTAGTTACTCCATGTTACGACCCAAAGTAAGAAGGCACGTATTTCTGGACAAGAAATGTGGTACGAGTTTTGTCAGAGTAGTTAGGTTATAGTATTATCCACAAATTGTTCCCGAAGAATCACCTTTCCAAAGTAAAGAAAGTAATAACTTAACGCACCTAAATGCATAAAGAAGGTGCGAAATTTGGAAGCAGAACAACGGTATTCTGAAAGAAGGAACTCAGCTCCTGGATGAACTTGCCTTTAAATCGTTCTCTTTTTAGTGAAAACTGGCTGGACTCAGGTTCATAAGTCTGAAGTAAAATACATGAAAGTGGCAAGAATGCTTGCTGATACAAACGGCTGTACACATAAACGTAAGTCGGTGGGGTCATGTGAGGCGAATGGTGACACGCTACCGGGAGAATCATGGACTCGGCCTTGGAAAGTAAAAGGAGTAGAGGGAGGGAAGATTGTTACATAGGATTGTGGAGGCGCTTAGTTAGCACACAGCGGTTTGCAGACTGGACACTGAAGGACAAACTTTTTGAATGGCATAAAATACTGCAGAAGTTTACTTTTTTCCTTATGACTCGTTGAAATCCTCTCCTTGTGAGGAGGGAGGTTGTAGTCTCCGATGAAGTTCGCACTTCTGACTAATTATGTGCCACTCCCAGCTGGCAAGACACGCGTGTTGCCTACTGCCACAGTCTCGGGGTCAGGTCAATAAGAACGTAGCGTTGTACAGAACACTTGATTGTCCAGTCCCAACGATGGAATGCAGACAGCACAGGAAGCCCTGGCGGGCGGGAAGAAAGTGTTCTCAATTCGCTTGAAGGTTATATTACTTACAACTGTTGGTGTGGTATTTATAACGGGCACCATTACAGTAACGAACTACATTCTTGTATTATCCCTATCATTGTGCACATTACAATCGCCCGCTCACTACGGCTTGTTTTCTTAATTTTATTTTATATGACCGACCATTTACTTCAGTTTCTTACTTTTACAGCATCAGGGTTGCAGTATTGAATCCAAGCAAGACGCACTGGCGTTTTCAAGATCATTATCGACAATAATAATAATAATAATAATAATAATAATAATAATGATTTTATGTGGCTATCTCTAGCTAGGTGCAACTCTAGTAAGGCAGACCCTGCGATGAGGTAGGTGGCATCTGCCGTGTGTGGCAATCTGCAAGTTATTGTTGTGGAGGATAGTAAGACTTGCAGGGATGTTGGGGGCAGCACAAACATCCGTTGCCCAAGGAAGGAGAAGGGGAATTAACCACTTAGGATTAAAATTCCCGACCCGGCTGGGAATCGAACCTGGGGTCCTCTGAAGCGAGGGTCACGACGCTGACCATTCAGCCAAGCAGCCTGGAATAATAATAATAATCGTAAACCAAACCCGTGACGCAATAGTCCATTAGGGCTTCAGTCAGCCAAGATAATTGCTGCATAGTCGTATGGTCTACGGATGAGTTCCACGTGGTCAGGGTGATGCCATCCTCAGATGTATTGCTTGGCTTTCTTGACCCGGTCCGCTGCTTCTCTTATCAACAGCTCCTCAGTTGGTCTCACGGGACAGAGGTGAACCCCCATCCAGCACTCAGTCAAGAATTTAAGTCCGTGGACTGTGCGAGAATCAAACCTTGGGTGTCCGGGTAAGAGGCAGGTACATTGCCCCGACCAAGAGAGTTGACTGCGCGATACTGTTCTTGTAGTTGGAAGCTTACATTCGGGAGATAGTGGATTCGAATCCCACCGTCGGCAGCCCTGAAGATGGCTTTCCGTGGTTTCTCATTTTCACACCAGGCTCTACCTTAATAACGAACGCTGCATTCTCAATCCTAGCCCTTTCCCATCTCTCCGTCCCCAAAACCCGCGTTGTTATTGCGTCGTTAAACAAGTAACAACAACAGTAAACCTACGCCTTTAATTCACATTGATTGACGGCCCAGTGAAGCACTTGGATATACTAGTCTATATGTAAACCATTCCCTTCATTATTTCGTCGGCAGACTTCAGAGACAGTCTTGAAGTAAACTTATTCAGAATCACTGAATATTAAAGAGGGAGAAATCTTTGTTCTGGTTTAGTGGAATACGAAACAGAAAGGAAAGTACGAAGTTGCATTGCGAGAGCTAAGGGTGAAGTTGTGACTTTCTTGCTTCCTAATAGTTTAAGTTTTGTGTACATTTTAACTTTCAGAATGTGCTTTCTTGAACTCTACTTGGAGCTCAACAAGAATGCGTGCTTGGTTGGACACTTCTTCGCATTACGATATGGTACTGGGAACTTATAACAAGGATGCAATCATTCTGTGAAGTAGTGAAGGCAGTATTCTTCCTATGACTTTATACTATTCCTTTTTCCTTCGCTCTACCGGGTAAGTTACGTTATCCAGTCATAGTTAATCCAGTGCATCGTATAACCGAGGTTCGCTTATTCAGACAGCAGTTTTGTGAGCATCATGAGAATCAAGAATTCTATCTGAGAGGCCTTGGACATCTTGATCATCAGCACCGTGCAAGAAGTCCTGTCAAACCCTATTGTTGTGGTGTCCGCAATGTATGTGTGTTTTGTGTGCGTTGAAGTGCAAAAGAGTAAGGTTCCTAAGGAAGCGACCGTGTTCTTTGCTACGTACGATCCCAGTATTCTCCTCATGCGAAACCACTTCTAGAATGGCCGAAGACCAGATTTCTAAATTATATCTACTTAGCCTGTTTCTGTTCCGTTCTAGTATCTTAAACCAGTCTTAAAATCATAGAAGAGCCGAGAATCAAACATGGGAGAGTTAGGAGGTTTTTGGGCTTTCCGATATCTACTCGGGGCCGATACCGGAATCTTTCCTACTTTAAAAACCACGACACTTTACTGAAAGAATTGATTAGATGACCCACCTAGAAATACTCTGGAATTACAAGAGAAGATACAGTCGTTTCTGTGTTCTTGCTGTAGCGTGTGTTCATCAACATGTTCGACAATCTGCAGGACCGTTATGTACAATGTGTGAGACGCGTGGTTGCACAGTTTGAACACATGCTGTACCAACACAGTTCGATATGTGTTGCCGTCATCATCTTGAATGTTACAATGACTTATCTTGATGTTCGAAGCGTGTTTGTAAAGCCAGTACTACTTTTTGCCGCTCACTGTAAATAATAATAATAGCAGTGAAATGAAATGGCGTATGTCTTAGTGACGGGAGTGTCCAAAGACATGTTCGGCTCCCCAGGTGCAGGTACTTTTATTTGACACTCGTATGTGACCTGCGCATCGGGATGAGGATGGAATGATGATGAAGAAAACACACCCAGCCCTCGTGCCAGCGAAATTAACCAAGGATGGTTAAAATTCCCGACCCTACCAGGAATCGATTACGGGATCTCTCTGACCAAAGGCCAGAACGCTAACCATTTAACCATGGAACCGGACATAATAATAATAATAATAATAATAATAATAATAATAATAATAATAATAATAATAATAATAATAATAATAATCCAGCGAGAAGCGAAGGGAAAACACAATGAACGTTGTTATCACTGAATTCGGCTCTTGTCTTTCTACAAACGCCGACTTAGGTCATGAATATTCACTTTCTCGCTACGAGATTGTTCTGGTTCGTCAGGTGCGGTATAACGGTGCCTTGTTACATAAACTTACTTAAGAGATATTAATTTAGATATTATACCGGTAGCCTTAATATGGCATAAGTTCCTTTAACAGCTGCCCAGTGGTTTCTAAAGATGGAGAGGTAACAATCTAAGCCAAAATCCTATTATGGGCGCGCAGCTGTGAGCTTGCATATGGCAGATAGGGGGTTCGAACCCCACTGTCAGCAGCCATGAAGATTGTCTTCCATGGTTTCCCATTTTCATTCCAGGCAAATGCTGGGACTGTATCTGAATTAAGGCCACGGCTGCTTCCTTCCCATTCCTAGGCCTTTCCTCTCCCATCGTCTCCATAAGACCTATCTGTGTCGGTGCGACGTAAAACAAATAGCAAAAAAAAAAACTTCCTTATGTATGTATTTATAAAATAATTGTTGAAGAATCAATTTTCTCTAAGAATGGAGCCATTCATATTTATGGGGACCTTCTGGACACTATAAATATGCACAATAATACGTTGGGCTGAAAGTCTCGATCATTTGCCCCCTCCCCCTCAGAAAACGGAAATTTATCATAGATCACATGGACATTTTTCTGTGGATAATTTCTTGCCAAATTCTATTACATAGTACTTAATTATTCAGCAGTTATTGGTTTTATTAGTTTGTTGCGAAGTAAGCTACATAATTCTATATACATAAATCATTAGTCGGACTCCTTGGCTGAAAGGTCAGTATTGAGAACTTCGTTTCAGAGGGTTCTGGGTTCGATTCCCGATCGCATGCTGGGGATTAACCTTAATTCCTGTGGCTCGTGGACTGGATGTTCGTGAACGTCGGAATACATACCTCCTTTTACACACACACAACCAAACACCACTGAATGATGCAATAGTGAATGCATTCCTCCACATAGGGTAGGTTGGCGTCCAGAAGGGCATCTGGACGTAAAACAGGGCCAAGTTCATAAGTATGGCACAGATCATAACCTAAACCTCACCAAGGTATGAGAAAAACGATGATAGAGAATTAATTAAATGAGCAAATAAATAAATAAATAAATAAATAAATAAATAAATAAATAAATAAATAAATAAATAAATGTCCAATAAGATAGGAACATTTTGCTAAAACTGGCAGTGTTATCCCCATTTGTCCTGGAAGTTCGTTCAGTGAAGAGAGATTTTACTTAGAAATGATACTTGAAGATAGTAAGAAACCAGCTCTATAACAAGAAAGTACAGTTGCATAAAGCTGTTCTGTTGATTACATTACACACTGGGAAGATGGCAGTGTGACTGCTACAGCAGGCTGTAGTCTACAATCCGACCTCCTATGGCTCAGTGTGAAATGTATGGGTTCAGAACAGGAACTAGCACAGCCTGAGCTAAATGAGCAAGGCTATATAAATTACGGTTATACTAGATTATACCCGCCTCACTAAGTTCTTAATGTTGTTTACTTAGTGTGACTTTATCATGCGGTGAAACATTTGTATGAAGCTCACTGTTGTAATTGCTGCTTGCCACTGTACTGTTTGTGCAAGGAATGTGAGACATGGTATTATTACTCTGGTGAATAGGATTTTCAGGACTGAGTCGTCTTCAGATTGCACTTCACTTTATATTGGCTAATTTTGTAATCAATTCCTATAAAATCTCCAGGAGTTTGTCAATTCCTCTAAATATTGATAGCCCGCCCAGCGGTGTAGGCATAGCGAGTCTGCCTCGTCCGAAGGCGCTGGGTTCTATTCCTTGCCAGGTTAGGAATTTTTAGCTAGATCTGAGAACTTGTTCGAGGTCCCTTCAGCCTACGCGAGTTGAGGAGTTATATGAATGTGACATAGTGGCCCCGGTCTTGCAACCCAAGAATACCGACCGACAGGACTAGTCGCACTAACAATGCCTCACCTCGGAGTCTGCAGGCCTTCGAGCTGAAAAATGGTTCTCAGGGCAGTAGTGTTGAAATATGTTTCTTCTTTATAAACACTGATGGAAGAAGGAATCCTAACCTCTCGAAGGACGAGTTTTATGGGCTTAGGTAAGGGAGCGCACTTGAAAGGTGACGGAAATATAAAGGCTTCCGGTATCTGGCCGGCTGCGTGTTGTAAGTTCGTTAAACACTCTTCATATATACTCAAGACTGCAGCGTCGAATGACGGCACCAGGCTGAGTGGCTCAGATGGTTGAGGCGCTGGCCTTCTGACCCCAACTTGGCAGTTTCGATCCTGGCTCATTCTGGTGGTATTTCAAGGTGCTCAAATACGTCAGCCTCGTGTCTGTAGATTTACTGTCACGTAAAAGAATTCCTGCGGGACGAAATTCCGACACCGATAAGCTCATTGTATTTCAGGCCGAGTCCCTGAAGTGTTGTAAACTTAAGAGTTCGCCAAGCTTCTTTTTCATTTATTGGAGTTCTTTATTGACGCACATTCAAATGCCAGTTTATATTTGAACCCCTTAGGCAGATCACATACAGCCGTCAATTGCATATGTACAGCTCTAGGATTAGACACGACAAAAGTCTCACCTCGATGGTGGTCCATTCAGGAAGCGTTACGAAGAGTTTCCTTAAAATGCTAATCATTGTGTTTAACAAACAATAAATTTAACTTCATCCCAGATATACTGTATCATGTTACTTAATTTGACACTGCTTGTTATGCTAGCGAGTGAATATTGTATTCATGTGTCTGATGCAATTAGAGCACTAAATTTGTGAGTTTCTCATCCTCCCTCGCGATCACGTGTTCTCTCACCTCCCCCAGCCAGCCAGTCAATTTCGTGGGTAGAGTTTCAGTCATATCACTGTGTCATCAGGCTGCTTGTAGTTCACCTCCGTGTGATGCATCGTAGATGAGTATAAGGGCTCACAGCAAGTTGTTTCGAGACTCGATGACCTTAAGAGACTCTTCCGCTGGATCTGATTACCTGTGACATTCTGCGCAACCTCTTCTTTTCTCTCCTAACGATCATATTGGAAAAAAGAAGACACTTTTCTCTTATGCTATTATTATTATTATTATTATTATTATTATTATTATTACTATTATTATTATTATTATTATTATTATTATTATTATTATTATTATTATTATTATTATTATTATTATTATTATATCAGAGGATATGGCCGAGCAGTTAATCACCTATGCTTCGTTGCAGTATCTTAATTGGTGTTAGATTTGTTGAGGAAATGCTGGGTTCGATAACAGATGGGTCACACTGCATAATAAGTATAATATTCTCTTCCATAAATCCCATTACAATAACAATAATGGTAATTGACACCATTGAGCCGTTTTCGATTTGTGTCAAGCAAAATAACAGAGGTTACTGGGTTCTTGTCGTGTAGTATTTCGTCGGGGTTGGCAGCCCTGAAGATAGTTTTCCTAGGTTTCCCATTTATACACTATGTTCTTTCCTTTCCCATCTCAGCGACGCCAAAACTTACTTCCGTAAGCGCGTCGCTAAATTTCTAGAAAAAATTACTACAGTCCAGCCAGTTTATAAAGCGTGTAATATGAGAACTCCAGATTTTATTTTTGGAAGGGTTTTCGTTCTCCTCCCCGAAGGGGAGGGACGGGCCAACTAGAAGGTAACGCCTTCTCTTTGGCGAAGAGATTCTGCGGGTTTGGTAATTTGTTGGAGTTGGGAGATGGGGGAGTACCAGATTTTATGAAAATACTTGCACCATGTATATCTTAATATAATCCTCAAAAAAATCTTTAATGCGAATTGAATAGGTTAGGTGGAATGGATTGTAGAGGACATAGAAAACATGTGCTTTGCTTCTTGCTTCGTTAGAGTATTCGAAACCAGCCATATGTCTAGTATTCCGAATCCCAAAAGTTACCATCAGTAGAATGTTATATCTGTCTTCAGAATAAAGACAGTTTTCAGTTCAATGGAAATACTTCCGATTTTATCTCCTGAGGTGACCGTCGTTGTAGAGGTTGTCATTCATCTTAACTCAAATTTGTGTACTTCTATGTGTGTAAAGGTATTGATGAACATCTTACCCGTCTTCAGGATTTTGTAACTAATCCGTCCTTGAGTTAGCGCTTTTTCATTCTAGGATCCATCACTTTGGCCAGCGTAACACATCTGGACGAGTATCTTGCTGTAACGTACTTTAAATATCCTCTTGTTATCGTACAAAATTATTCACTTGACAGATTTTATTTTCCTTAATAACGTGCCCAAAATAGGCTCGTATAAACTCATTCATTCTTGCTGAGTACGAAAATGACACGAAAGGTCCGTCGTTGACAACACTCTAAAAAGTGCACCTTCCTAGACCCTGTGATGAATATAAAAAATAGCTATCCCCTTGTTTTGTCACGGTTGTAGAATTACTGCTGTCTTAGCACAGTTTATCAACGTGTATTTTACCACGTCTTTGGAGACTGTATAAATTAAGGTTAATTTATACTCGCAAGACGTCTGGGATGACTTACCCCACTTCCTGGGCTAGCATGACCATTCACAATATAGCACTCCCCTGGCCTCAGAGGGGGACACAGTTATGAATCAGGACTCATCTTCCATTATTATTTATTCAGTGCGCCTGGTATTATACTAGTCCACCTAGCAGAGAGCAAAGAGGGATGCAGAAGTCAAGGGGCGAAACCACGATTGTTGGCGTGAATTTGGGCGTTGTCATTGCATGCCGTAATTGAAATTTTTGATCCACGAATTGAGAGTCGTTCCTTAGTCAAATACAGCAACCAACACTAGGCGACACACGTTCACCTTGGATATGAAATACATTTGACAAGTATCTGGTTCTTTCCTCGGAGAAGTTCTCAGTATTACGATTTTTCTACAGTGATTCGTCCTCGAAAAGCTTATTCTCTGACACATTCTAATACTTGTCTGCATCACACAAAACGCTTTTGTTGCATTAGTTATGGACAGTACCTTTAGAATGCCCATGATGGAGTTAGGAGTGAAACACCGGGTTATTTAAATTGATATGTAGATATGCGTTATTATGAGTTATAAAATATCATGACTGCACTCTGGCTGTTGTTGGTCAGTAATTAACGTTAGTGACCCCAAAAGCTATGTAGGCCTACCTAGTTAATGCATTTTAAAGAGTGCGAATGTTAAATGCTTGAGTTTCCGAAATATTGTTTGATATTCACAGTAACTAAACATTTGAAATGTTTAACAAAAGGTGAATGGTTGTCCTAGTGATATCCCCAGTGTACATTGCGTACCCACGAAAATTTCTCAGACTTCATACACTTACATGATTTGCTGTTTATGTAAATAAAAATGGAAAGCTCACGATCTATAATATATAATATCAAAACTTAAAGTAGTGTATTTATATCTACCTTTCACATTAGCACAGATATTTAGAAATGTACTCCACACATAGCCAATGATGTTAATATTAATTGTTATTAAATTACGATCACAATCGGATTTTGCGTGATTTGATCAATTTATCTTTATATAGACAAATGTCTTATATCTTCAATGAAATCGAATTTAAGGAGATTTGAAAACTCTTAACTTTAATCATGCTGAAGATGCAACATGTTTTCTTCTTCGTCTGTGATGATGTTGATGGTGGTGATATCGAAGAACAAAACAGATCCTTGACGCGGCAGCCTATTAAGGGATAAGGCCTGCCAAGAAGACTACAGTCCACCAGATGGCCGTATTGGTTGGTCTTCTTCACCACGTTCGCTTTCTCTCATATCAGACAGCTCACTACTTGGTCTCACGAGGCTGAGCGAATGCCTTTCTAGTATTCAATCCAGAATTTAAATACTTGGACTACCAGGTGTCGAACCCAGGGTATCCGAGAAAGAGGCAAATGCAGTACTGCAGATTCTGGCTACATATCCTTACGGATTGACAATAATAATAATAATAATAATAATAATAATAATAATAATAATTTTGTGTGGCTATTTTTAGCCGGGCGCAGCCCTTGTAAGGCAGACCCTTCGATGAGGGTGGGTGGCATCTGCCATGTGTAGGTAACTGTGTGTTATTGTGGTGGAAGATAGTGTTATGTGTGGTGTGTGAGTTGCAGGGATGTTGGGGACAGCACAAACACCCACCCCCCGAGCCATTGGAATTAACCAATGAAGGTTAAAATCTCCGACCCGGCCGTGAATCGAACCAGGGAACTCAACTAAAGACCAGTACGCTGACTATTCAGCTAACGAGTCCGACTCTTTCGTGTCCTCATCCCGAGGTGGCGCAGCTCTTTTCAGGCACACCACCAATGGAGATGAGCTGCATGTACCATTTCAACCACATAACAACCCTCATGCCATTCTTAAATTTCTGGCAGTACCGGGAATCAAACCAGGCCCCCCAAAGACGGCAGCTAATAACACTAACCGTTGCGCTGCGTAGGCGGACATAATAATAATAATAATAATAATAATAATAATAATAATAATAATAATAATAATAATAATAAAAGCATGTAGCTCTTCTTATTAAAATGCAGAATTTACAATGTTTCGTGCAATCCAAACCACAAGGAAGCGGCATTGCAAATAGAAAGTTCAACATGCATTGGTCGCAGTTCGAATCGCGGCCACTTTGCTCGGAATCTGGTAACGATGGAACTCAACTACCACGCTAATATAATAATAATAATAATAATAATAATAATAATAATAATAATAATAATAATAGTCCGCCTCTGTGGTGTGGTGGTTAGTGTGATTAGTGCTACCCCCGGAGGCCCGAGTTTTTCCCGGCTCTGCCACGACATTTGAAAAGTGATACTAGGGCTGGAACGGTGTCCACTCAGCCTCGGGAGGTCAACTGAGTAGATGTGGGCTCGATCCCCACCTCAGCCATCCTGGAAGTGGTTTTCCGTGGTTTCTCACTTCTCCAGACAAATGTCGGGATGGTACCTAACTTATTTCCACGGCCGCTTTCTTTCCCCTACCTTGTCTATCCCTTCCAATCTTCCCATCCCCCCGCAAGGTCCCTGTTTAGCATAGCAGGTGAGTACGCCTGGGCGAGGTACTGGTCATCCTCCCCAGTTTTATCCCCGACCCAGAACCTGAAGGTCCAGGGCACTGCCTTTGAGGCGGTAGAGGTGGGATCCCCCGCTGAATCCGAGGGAAAAACCGACCCTGGAGGGTAAACAGATAAATAATAATTATAATAATAATAATAATAATAATAATAATAATAATAATAATAATAATAATAATAATAATAATTTGCCAGCGGTGTTGAGTCTTTTTAGAGACTTTGGATGCAGTAATCAGCACTTTCGCGTTTATTTTGAGTTATTTTTTATGTATTTCGAATCCATGGTCACTCGTAGCAATCACGTCTACCGACTTCCCGGTGCGTTCCTTTGCCATACATCACACTGAGCATGCTGTGCCATCTAATTGTTAACTTTACGCCACAGTGTGTAATTTCATATCTTCACTGTGGTTGCTGGATGGATGGGGTTCATTTCATTTTTGTTCAGTTAGAGTATGAGCCGGCTCCTAGCCTGAACAGTCAGCGTACTGTCCTTTTGTTCAGAGGGCCCCGGGTTCGATTCCCGACCGGACCGATGTTTTTAACTGCGTATGGTTAATTCCTCTGGCTCGGGGACTGGGTGCTTGTATTCTTCATGATACGGTTCTCTTCGTCTGCATAAAACACATCACCCTACAAAAAATCACGGAAACACGCAACAGTGAATACATGAAAGGCATACGGTCGTAAATTAGCGCCAAATTAACATCAAGTGTTGACCGCCAAGAGAATATGACGGAGAGGGAATCGAACTGTTTTTAATTTTATTACACTAGGAATATCCAAACAGTTAATGGAAATTTCTATATTTCTCCCCGTTTCATGTGAATACATTTGGTTTCTGCGATAAACAGACATTAGAAACCTTCAGTTGTTGAGAGAGTTAGTAGTTTTTTTATATAACAAGAAACTAAAAGAAAAGCTGTGTATGCATCAACCAAGAACAAGCAAATGAGATATGTGTATATGTATTCACGTCAGGTTTAGTCTGCTTCAGTGTTGCCCATGTATCATTGTTATGTGGCAGGGAAGACGTTAGCGGTACCAACCTCGCCGTCGCCGAGACTGGTTTATAGCGTCACATTTCCTGTAGATTGAAATAACAATGCCGACCGAACTAAAGTGCCTAAGGTCACACTACTGTGCACGCATCACGCACACCCCCTGGTGCGTGAACACGCGTGAGCTCATGAGGTGCTTAGCTACCTTAAAAACACCTGCTTTATTCAAGAAGAGAGGCGTACCCCGTTCCAGAGATAAGGCGCTGGAGACCTTAATCAGGTTACAGCATTTATTAATGAAGTACGTGGGAATTTCTAAGTCGGGTTCAAGATACCGCTACTGCGTTTAAGACGTCCATTGTCTTCAGTAACAACACATACAGGTTGATCGTAAATAACGTGAACTGGGTATATGAGCCTTAGAGAGGCTGCAACTCCCATGGATGGACTTTATTCGCACTATTCGACAGCAGATTCGTCACAAATGGTCTACGTAATGGGAAACATCTCAACTGCATAAAGGTAGAGCTTATGCTCTCGTACAATCCGATATCCCTTATAAGTTTCATCGGTCATGAGGTCTAACAGTTTCAGTCATCCGAATGAGGCTAAATCATGGATCATTCCCTTCACATCTACATCGCATAGGGGTTTTAGGTTCACCGCGCTGTCGATGTCAGTATGCGGAGGATGGAGATCTCAACCACATTTTGTTTAAGTGTGGCCTTTATGAAGACTCTCGAAGCCGTTTTCTAGCTGAACTATATTATCTATAGGCTAAGTGCCGTTCCTGACCAGCGCTGCCTTGGTGTTGCTAGGTGAAAACAATTCAGTTCTCAATGCTGTGATGAACTTTTTGAGAATCGCGGATATTAGAATTTGACTTTGTTTTCATCGCATTGTTGCCAGTGCTTTTTGTTCTCCCCTTCTCCTCCCGGAAGAGCGATTCGGTGTGGTGTTATGTACTTGAAGAATGTGGACGATTTGGTTTTCATTTCTTATATGTACTTTGCGTCCGCCTCTGTGGTGTAGTAGTTAAGTGTGATTAGCTGCCACCCCAGGAGGCCCGGGTTCGATTCCCGGCTCTGTCACGAAATTTTGAAAAGTGGTACGAAGGCTGGAACGGGGCCACTCAGCCTCGTGAGGTCAACTGAGTAGATCCTGGAAGTGGTTTTCCGTGGTTTCCCACTTCTCTACCAGGCAAATGCCAGGATGGTACGTAACTTAAGGCCACGTCCGCTTCCTTCCCTCTTCATTGTCTATCGCTTCCAGTCTTCCCATCCGCCCCACAAGGCCCCTGTTCAGCATAGCAGGTGAGGCGGCCTGGGCGAGGTACTGGTCATCCTCCCCAGTTGTATCCCTCGACCCAGAGTCTGAAGTTCCAGAACAATGCCCTTGAGGCGGTAGAGGTGGGATCCCTCGCTGAAACCGAAGGAAAAACCGACCCTGGAGGGTAAACAGGTCAAGAAGAAGAAGAAAGTTGAACTTCAGTAGCAAAGAACTAAGTGACAATCAATACTACTTCAATTTACGTCGGAGAAGAAGAAGATGAAGTATATGTATTTTGCATGTATGTGCTGGCGAGAGCTAGTGTTTACAGTGCACTGTGTCTTCTGGAGTAGGCTAGAGCAATTTTGTTCCTTTCATTGATCTGTCTCCGTCTTATCCTTGGCTTTGACAATATGAAAGTGACTGAGGTATGAGTGGATCCTCAACAGCTCTGCCATCAGCTGCCATAAATGGCCTAGGCATCACTGAAGAGGCGTGCTAGGGAAATGAGGAGTGAGGTAGTTTCCTGTTGCTTTCCTCACTGAGCGAGACGTTGCTATTGCATTTCAGTCTGCCAAGTCCACTGAAATGAATGCAACAACCGACCCTATGAGCGATATTTTCACACCATTCATAGCAGGGACTGGCTGCATAAGGAATAGCATTACTAGCATCGCTCATACCTCAGTCACTTTCATATCGTCAAAGCCAAGGATGAGACTGTGACAGATCAATTAAAGTAACAAAATTGCTCTAGCTTTTACCAGAAGACATAGTGCACTGTAAACACTAGGTCGCGCCAGCAAAGGCAAAATATAATTATTCTAAACTTTCATGTAATGATAATTAAAATGTATAACTTACCCAGTGATTAGAATTTAAAAGATGATGAAGAAAAATTATTATGAATTTAAATTGATCTAATTTGCAATGTCTTATTCTCTTTTAAAATGATTTAACATTGAATTAAAATAAGGCATTGTCTCTGAAATTAAATATATTTACACAAATTAAAAGTTTTAAGAAATATATTAAAACTACACAAATAGAGACTAAAACAGAAGTATATGTTTAACTGCTTAAGAACAAAATGAAGGTATATTTTCATCCGGAGTGACGTCTTTAAAAAGAGAAATACATGAATGATCGTTGGAGATGGTCGATAGATTCTCCTTCACCTGTTCCTTGTCATTTTGCTTGATGTTCGAGACACTTCACCTTAATTAGAAGGCTTGGTGACACGACACGCGAAAAAGTGCTAAGTCATACAGCAGATGTCTCTTGGACATAAGGGATAGTAACTACGTTAAAGGTCATTCTTCTGGCAAGTCCTTGCAGTAACACAGCGATCGTATCTGGCGACGGTTCTAGTAATCAGTCCAATTGGGAGAGCGGACACTCTCTTTTTCTTCCTCCTTCCTACTACCATTGATGATTCTGTTTAATGCAAAACTCCTGGAAAGAGAAATACATCCTTCTTTCATTTTTCTCACCAGGGAAGATTATTGGACCCCTGAGAGATAAAATGTATATTCTTTGTTCTGTATTTCGTTTCTCCCGGTGTTTCTCTATCTCCGTTTTCCATTTTCCTTCATGGTCTGCGTTTAACGATACTTTCCACCTTTTTCTTCTTTTTCTCTTAAAACTTGCAGTTTCCTAGGCTTCATTATTATTTGTCTTCCTCTAACCTCTCTGCATATATTTTCGCACACTGCCTCTTTTATCTGGATCTTTTTACCGCACTTTTCTTGCAGTATCCTTTCTCTTTTCTTCTTGTGGTACGCCTTAAGATTTCCTTGGCTCGTTGTGTCGGATATATTCTTCTCGATAGAAGATTTATCGTGCGGAGGAGGAGGAGGAGGAGGAGGGCCGGGTGTGGGGGTGCGTCCATCATGCGGCGTTCTTTGTGACCGGTAGGCTCGAGGAGTGCCGAGGGGTGCCGAGGGACTCCGATGGCTGCCGATGAGCTGGCGTGAGGCCAGACAACTCGTGCCCGCCAGCGCGTCAGCCAGCGAGCCTAGCAGCGAGCAATTTCAAAATTACTGAATCATTCCTTCGTTCCTTCCCCGCCCGCCAAGTTTTAGCAAACTCTTTACATGCGATGGATTGCAGGGATTTATACTGCAAACTCTCGCTGTCACTTTGGCGGCGCACTTTGAGAAATGACGACAGATCATAGGGCCATGCTTAGGAAGACACGCGGGAACACACAGCGCTTCTTTTGTTAAGTGTTCTATCTATCTTTTGTTTTTAGAAGAATATTTGTTTTCCAGAATCCATGAGAGACCGAAAGAAGAAAGACTCACAGATGTAACCGTAATATCTTAAAAAGATAAAGGTTATTAGTAGGGAAAGTTTTTTTTTTTTTTTGCTAGGGGCTTTACGTCGCACCGACACAGATAGGTCTTATGGCGACGATGGGATAGGAAAGGCCTAGGAGTTGGAAGGAAGCGGCCGTGGCCTTAATTAAGGTACAGCCCCAGCATTTGCCTGGTGTGAAAATGGGAAACCACGGAAAACCATTTTCAGGGCTGCCGATAGTGGGATTCGAACCTACTATCTCCCGCATGCAAGCTCACAGCCGCGCGCCTCTACACGCACGCCCAACTCGCCCGGTTGAAAGTATTTTAATGTGGAAAGTACGGTCAGAAAAGGGGGGAAATGGTTCTGGACATGCATACAAGAAGGTGCAGGTTACACTAGCAGTTTCCCGCTGGCTCCGCCCGCAGTGTACAAAGTATGGTGTTGTTCGTTACTATCCTCACGGATGTATTTGCAAGGTTTCGAGTTAATGAAATAAAGCACATGATCTGCTGTGGTAACACTTGAAAATACATCACACAAAGAAATTGAATTAAACGTTCCTTGGAACAACAATTCGCGACGAACTGTTAAAAAGTCCTTCAAAGATCTTCGTCATGGAGACAGATGTACTCATAACTTTTCTCAGAACCTATTAGTTATTACCTCAAAAGAAAGCGATTGATCTACTGAGTGTTTTTAGACCAAAACGAACTGCGTACCTCAGTTAGAACGAAAGATATGATTGCTTCAAAGAGACAAAGATTGAAAAAATAAAATAATTTGAGGAAGGCGAAAGTTAAGTGATTTATAGTGCCTGATGTCAGATCTGTGCATAAATACCTTTCAGTTAAAAAATGAAGGAAATCGACAGGATAGAATGGCCGGAATGACTGACTTTAGTTTTCATATTATTTTTTTAAAAAAATAGGCCGTATATAGATAAGCTTTCCTTACCCCATTTACTGGGTTCTATTAATTAATAAGCTTGTGATATTGGATTACACATAACGTTTCAATGTTTTTGACAATGAGTCGCTGGCGGTTTGAGCTCAGTAGAGAGAGGAACTCCGCCCGACATCTACTTGTCAGCACTCGTAAAAGGAGTTCAGTCAAAGTTGCAAAGGTTTCCGCATCTGGATTATTCTTCAAATTTAATTCGAATTTGTCGTTAGGAAATCCTCATCAAATGCTTTCAAACTCTGAATCACATGAAGCACTTGTAGCTGTTCAGTGCAAAAAGTTCCAACTCTAGGCCTTCGTTGTTGAGTAATGATTGTTAGGCCTGCTGGTGTTCCCCATTCGATTCTCAAAATTTTCCTTTGATTAGAGTGATTGCTCAGCTGCACTTTCTCTGTACCACCATCACTCGGCGGTTTATGATGGGATTTTTTCTTGGGCTGCCGCATGGCATCAGAAAGGGCATCCGGTCTTAAACCCAGGTCAAGTCTTGAAATTGAACCTGTGTGCTCTGTCGACCCCACATAAACGTGGAAAGTTAGCGTTAAAGAGAAGTATTTTCTCCAAGTTAGCTATACTTCGTAAAGAAAACGAGAAGAAAGAGAGTAATTCACTCTTAATAGCAAACGGATATAATTTTTAGGTACACTGTCTTATGTCCAGAATAAATTTAAAAAATGGTAGAATTTTATGCAGTCTCTCCTAATGAACATCATTATATTCCTTTTGTGTACACTACGTTCCTCCTACAGTTCAGTCGTATTCCTATCACAAGCCATTGCGCGTTGGTGTGTGGCGAGCACAACATCGCAGTGACCGGACATCGTCTCGAGTCGACGCCTGCGTCTTTTTTTCTCATTCCCCTGTTTATTTCCACAGTATTCTCCGGACAGCTTCCCCTGCTTGGCAAGTCATATAAATTTTCGACTTAAGGCAATGATAAATAATCAAAGAAGTTGTTTGGTACTAAAAGTAATATTCTTCTGAGTGCTAAGTTCTGTTGGAGATATAATGTGCTGGATATAAGGGAGCTGTTTCTTCTTCGGGAAATAATTCACGCGGTAGAAAGCAAGCATTTCCTTGGTCTTGGATTTCTGTTTAGATCCCCATATTTTTGGGAATTGTTTAGGAACTGGACAACACGAGAAAGGAACATTGCTTAGTGAGTCAAATGTTGTATCTACAAGCTCTTTGGTAATGGTTGAATAAGAATGACGGAAGTATGTGTATCTGTGAAGAGTATACCTTTCGTACTTACAGTAGTAGAACATTAAATTAACTCTCGAGTTCGATGCATCGCTGTGCAAATAATTTAAATTGCCTTTGAGTAGGTAAAAGCGGAATTTAAAGGCTGATACTGTGCCACTTGCAAGACCCAAAAATTACTTGGTATCCTTTCTCCTTTCTTAATCAGCTTACCCTACAGGGTTGGTTTTTTCCTCGGACTCAGCGAGGGATCCCACCTCTACCGCCTCAAGGGCAGTGTCCTGAAGCGTGAGACATTGGGTGAGGTATACAACTGGAGAGAATGGCCAGTACCTCGCCCAGGCGTCCTCACCTGCTATGTTGAGCAGAGGCCTTGCGGGGGATGAGAAGATTGGAAGGGATAGACAAGGAAGAGGGAAGAAAGCGGCCGTGGCCTTAAGTACCATTTGCCTGGAGGAGAAGTGGGAAACCACGCAAAACCACTTCCAGGATGGCTGAGGTGGGAATCAAACCCACCTCTACTCAGTTGACCTCCCGAGGCTGAGTGGATCCCGTTCCAGCACTCATACCACTTTTCAAATTTCGTGGCAGAGCCGGGAATCGAACCTGGGCCTCCGCGAGTGGCCGCTAATCACACTAACCACTACACCACAGAGGCGGACCACTTGGTATCCCACGGATCGTAATTTTTTGAGGACGATTGGAAAACTGCTTTATCATGTAACATATAGGCCTAAGTAATATATTGTCGAAATTTTCTGTGAATGGTTACATTGCTTAGTTGGTTAAAAGTAGAAGAATCGACTCCCGGCGCAGCTGATTGGTAATTAAGTGTGTATAGATGTAAGAGATTCGCGTAAGTAGATTTTCCTGTATGGTACAGAACCCTCCTTCAGCGCGAAATTCCGCCAGTTCACATGACAAATACGATTGTTTGATTATGTTACTTGCTTTACGTTCCAATCACTACTTTTACGGTTTTCGGAGACGCCGAGGTGCCAGAATTTAGTCCCGCAGGAGTTCTTTTACGTGCCAGTAAACCTGCCGACACGAAGCTGACCTATTTGAGCACCTTCAAATAAAATCGGACTGAGCTAGGATCGAACCTAAATTTTGGGGTCAGAAGGCCAGTGCAACTCAGCCCGGCACAAAGACTATTATTATTATTATTATTATTATTATTATTATTATTATTATTATTATTATTATTATTATTATTGGTAGTATTTATCAGGCGCTGAATAATTATATTAAAGAGTGGGCGTGATGTCTCGATGAAATCGTCGTTTGTTTCTTATCGATTTCGAATTCCGGTTATTGGGTCATTGATTGTGTGATTTTCAAATCGAAGGACATGTTCCTGAAGTTCGTGTTCCAAGTAAAATTTTATGTCCCGCTGCTTTTGATCGCAATACCAACAGTCACAGGAAACTTCCATCTTACTTTAAAACAAATCATAGTTCTGGCGGTTACTTTCCTGTAGACAAAGATCGAGGGATTATGTTTGTAGAATATCGTACCCTCGATTACTGAGTCGAAGAAGCGAAGCTGCTGAGCCATTGTCGCGTTCTACCTTGGCAACCCACTTCTGTGCTTGGAAACATCTTGTGTTCTTTTATTGTGAGGCAAATGATAAGTAGTAGCCTTGGGATAATTTGACTTCCTTATACATTAAACTTACAGTCGATGCTGTAGAGAAAGTACGCCAAGGGCAGAAGAAGCGAATGTGGTATTTAACTAAAAGCCGAAAGTCATTAAAGTACCCTCTTGTCACTGTTCATTGTCGCAGTTACGTCACAGAGATTGAGGTGATGGATTGCTGGTGTTTGTGTGACTCTGATGTCACAATACTTACCTGTTGTGTACATGCGAAAAGCTTTATTAACAGGTGCTTGTCCCTGGAATTACAGGCCTCTGTCTTGAGACATAATGACTGAGCAACTTCAGTTGTAAATGTATGAAGGTAGCCTCTTCTTCTTCTGCATACACACAGCCTAATTCAGTCCTGGCTCTTCAAATGAGACAATAGCGTGCTCGGAGAGTTAGGAATGGGTTATATTTCTCAGTACCATAAAGCATTAGAATACCCCCCTCCCACCTCGTTCTTAAGCTTGCTACTAATGTTCTCGGGGAGGCCGGTTCTTTAGCATAAACGTGACACCTTAGTGAAACACGTTATGGGCTCACGTTCGGATGTATGGCTGAGGAACTAAAGATTCGATCCGATTCGATCCGATCCGATCCGAATGATTGGTGTACTCCTTCATTGGGAATATAGCATATGAGAGAAAATGCACGATGGGCCTCTTAAATACAAGGGTTGGGGGCGAATTTTAGAGAAAGTGCGATATTCGGGTATATGGTATAGTTTGCAGTTAATAACTCGGAAATTAAGGCATACAAAGGTGGTTATGACGTCCAATGATAGAGCATTTGACACTTTACATTCGCATAAAATAATTATGTCTAATTTCCATATAGAAATATTAAACCGTCATCATTATATCTTACATGTGTCTCGGTCATGGCAACCTAGCAACCGCGCACTCTGTGATGTAACGTATGAATGGATGGCCAGACAGTGTTACCTAGCAACAGTGCGGGCTGTCATGGCTGGCGGTCTTTTGAAATTAGCAATCATTGATGGATGGCCATGACCGAGAGAAATATAAGACATATTTACGATCATTTGATTTTCCCATAGGGAAATATGACAGTATTTTGTTTTTACTGAATCCTTAACCCTCTCATTATGGTGACATCTAAGGCCGTAATATTAAAGACGTCCATCTTGAGTTATTGCAGACATCAGCTACCTCTCTGTAATATGAATTGGATGTTCGACTCATGGACTCCAGATTCACAGTACGCTAATACGTGGTTGTGCCGACTCGTGCCATATACCCTCGGTATTACGAGAAAAAGTGTGGCCTTAGATACATGCTTGTCATACTATCACCTTGGCTGCGGTTAGAAGGGGAAGCAATTCTAGTAATTCTATAACGCGACAGGATTACCGAAGCGTTCAGTGGACAGAATACCAGAAGCTTTTGTAAGTTCGCTTATGCCTTAACTAATTACTCCTACTTGTTTCATAATACAAGTCGGATGTTGACTCAGTGTCTAGGTATTAGGAATCTGATATTAAATTGTGACACTCAGCAACATGTTAGTATTTTAAGACGCTGTTAGACTTATTTGTACCGTGTTAGATAACCAGAATACAGACCCTTTTCTCTGTTTAATTCGCGGGAGGCAGTTAAGCGACCTGCAAAAGAATTACTCAATTGTTGGGACACCCTCACCGTGTTCTTATTCTTTCTCGTATTCTGTAGTTGTGATATAATGTAGGCCATGATTGAATCATCCTGAAATGTGGATGAAGTTGAAGTAAGTTACCACAGAAAGATCCTAACACTCATCTTTTCTCAACAATTTGTTTTACGTCGCACCGACACAGATAGGGCTTATGGCGACGATGGGATAGGGAAGACTTGGAGTGGGAAGGAAGTGGCCGTTGCCTTAATGAAGGTACATCCCCAGCATTTGCCTGGTGTGAAAATGGGAAACCACGGAAAACCATCTTCAGGGATGCCGACATTGGGGCTCGAACCCACTATCTCCTGTATTCAAGCTCATAGCTACACGCCTCTAACCGCACGGCCAACTCGCCCGGTCATCTATTCTCAGCTGTGATCCTAAGGCTCATAGCACTCCCGCTCGGACCCTTAAATAAGTAATGGCAAAGCCGAAAACCGAACCGGGGTCAACCAAATGTAAAGCCAATTTGCTAGCTAATACACCACGGTGGCAGAAAAACGTTTTGTATTCCATTTGAAACAGAATTTAAAAAATAAATGTTTTGTGTTAAGTGTATAAAGTCAGGAGTATGAGATCATGCAAAACTAAAATGGTGCAGAATGACCAGCTCTGTTCTAAATATTGTTGTGGTATCTATGTGTCATATAAGCACTCAACGTACACTACAAGAGACATAGCTGAAATATAAATGTGTTATGTGAAAATTCAACATACATTGAATTGGCCTTCAATGGCTCTATAAGCAGAAGTCTATGGCTGTGTTGAACGTAGCGTCAGTTTCATTGCAGCATACGGGATGGCCAATCACGATAGCTTGGTAGTTTGAGAATTTCCTGGTCAGGGAGATCCACTAATTCGTTTCTGGGTCGTACCGCAGATTCATAATAAACATCGTAATTCATGTATGATCTAATTGTTGAACGACTTAACATTAAATGAATCTTGACGTTAAAATTTTGTATATCATGGTTTTGTTAAACCTAATCTCGTAATAGATCTTCACCAATTCATAGACCTGAAAGGACTAAAAAGCAAAATATTGAGCGATTCAATCATTGCGACAGTGACATTGAGGGGCAAAACTTTTCAACTCTGCGGCATTTCCGCTTTAAGAATGCATGTGTATATTTGCGTATAGTCATTCCATTTAAATATCTAATTGCTTAGTTATTTGTTACATACAGCAGACACGTCTTTATTACCACAAATAAATAAATAAATAAATAAATAAGTAAATAAATAAATAAATAAATAAATAAATAAATAAATAAATAAATTTTTTGCTAGGGGCTTTACATCGCACCGAAACAGATAGGTCTTATGGCGACGATAATGAATGAATGAATAAATAAATAAATAAATAAATAAATAAATAAATAAATAAATAAATAAATAAATAAATAAATAAATAAATAAATAAATCCGCTCTAACTAGGGCTCGGCCAGTACTTCATGATTATACTGAAGTAAATTGCCCTGATCTGTCGCCAAGTACAGGTGTGTGTACTAATATCATGTGTCAATAATTGTAAAGTGAATCAGGTGGCCTATACCGTTGCGCTCCAGGGGCTCTCATTCGAACATAAGCTCCGGCTATGGAGTTACATACTAAGCAGTCGAAAGACTTGCTATCCTGGCGAGTAAACATTATTCGGGCAGCAAGTTCAGCTATAACACCTGTAATGTTGCTGAGGGTGGGGAAAGGTTTAATGAGGAGAGTATCCTTATGTGCAGAGCAAGCGAAGGAAGCTTGTTTTGAAAACTTTATTTGAATTTCACGTACGTGCGAGAGCAGGTCACCTATTTCGACTAGAAAATCCTGTTTATTTACTCCAGTAAATATCAAACAGCGGTACCACACTGTGAGAAGACGTGATTGATTACTGATCGGACCTGTAATTATATATTGTATTATAAAAGAAATAGGAACCAAATTCTTGGTTCATATAATCCATCCGGGTTCTTGTTTCTTCCTAGAAAACTTCCACTCACGCAAATGGGATGTGAATGATAGAAATGTTATTTGATGAGTATGACGACTTTTTCTGTCATGTTTCGTGGATTATTGCCTGAGACAGCTCCTCAATTTTCCTTGCGAGGCTGAAAGAATGCCGTTCCAAATTTGACCTTCGAAGAACCGAGAATTGAACTCGGGGCCTCCGGATAAGTGACATTGTACTTCTACGCCACAAGTTCGGGATGATGATGATGATGATGATGAAGATGATTATTATGATGATGATGATGATGATGATGATGATGATAATGGTGGTTTTTGGAGACGAAGAATAGGGATACAATTTAAGGATTTTTATTTTAAGAGGCTTAAGTAAGTATCGTTCCCCAATAATTGAGAGAAGAATTCTGGAAAATCTTAGACAAAAGCACAACCACTGGGATGGAGTGTTATTAAATGACCTAATAAAATATCAGTCATTGTTCTTCTTAAAGTAGTTTATAAGTGATACTGAGATATGCATTTGACAAATCCAAAAAAGTTTGCTCTTGAGTATCTGTATTTTTAATGTGTTGAACATTGTGATGGTACCATCCTGGAATAGGGCTGGAATTGAAGTGAAGTTAGCTACCACTCTAAATTTGTATCAGAATTAAAAGCTTTTTCCCCAGTACAATAAAGGAGGGAATATTGAACTTCCATGTCAACATTTACTTCATGTTGGGTCGTTCAGCAGTAAGGTCATCACACATGGATTAGGATGTTTATTTCGATAACAAACTGTCAAGGTAAAACCTGGAAACGAATCAAGGGGTGCCCTTTGAGGATCCAACCAGCCACTGGGCTGATAATTTGATATAAAATTACGTTTTTTTTAAACCATGGTGGTCATAACAACTGTAGCAGTCATTTTACCAAGCTCGTATTATTTAATTTGATATAGCTTAAACGATTTGCTTTTGGGATTTCCTGCACACATAAAAAAGATACGCAAAGAATTTTATCATACAATGTGTTTTGGAATTTGAGAAATAATATAGCAAACCTGCCTTACTTTTACTTAGTCATCCATTACAACAGGTAGTGGTAAGACAGTCCTACTGGACTTGTGATGTATATTCGGAAATTATTTAGTCAGGATTTGGGGTTTCAGAATTAGTTTCAGTGCAAAGAGGACTCATATCCATTGTTTGATAATAGCAGAGAATGTTGTTTTAGGTAGAAAAGAAATATATTTAAAACCCTTCATAATTTTAATCAGATAAAGAATTTAAAAATATCCGACACCTTGAAGAACTTGAGGCTCTGGGGTTAAAAGAAAGACTCCTAGGAAAAGCGGTAAAATGAAATAGTCCGCATACTTAGCTGATCTAATACCATCGGGTCGGGACCAAGGCAGGTCGAACCCGAAAGATGCCAGGAGGAGTAAGGGGAAGCAATAAAACACTTACCTGAGGCCACGTGATTTTTCCACACATCCCATAAATTGTGAACCCCTGGAGGGATCCATAGTATGGGCCGTAGTCTTGTGTTGTAAATTGTGTTCTACCTCTTTAGATATGTTAAAGAATGGAAAGGGAAAATAAACTTGATGTAAATGTTTGTTTCCCGTAAGATACTCGCTGCCATCCAATTACTTTTTGCGTGTTTTGATTTACGTACTCCGGAGCTCTGGTTGAAGACTGCCTGAGGCACGACTGCTCGACGGAGCAATCTCATCGCATTGGCTACGGAGTGCGTCTGGGATGAGTACGCTTCATCTCAGACTTGACGTGCAAAAACTCTCTGTATTCAGCAATAGTTCAGAATTCGTGTACACGTACGAATTACATAACATAATTAACCGTAGAAGTACATTTCTTTTAAGCAAATTATTTACGAACTTGTTGTTTATCTAATCAAGAGTTTCAAATATCCAAGTCTTTAAAAAAAAATTGCTATGAAATGCTAAACTGGGAACATTTTTAGACACAAGGAAATGCTAAAAATACAATGCCTAATTTTGAATTTAACCGGCTACGCGGTGTAGGGGTAGCGTGCGTGCCTCTTACCCGGAGGCCCCGGGTTCTATTCCCGGCCAGATCAGAGATTTTTACCTGTATATGAGGGCTGGTTCGAGGTCTACTCAGCCTACGTGATTACATCTGAGGAGTTATCTGACGGTGAGATAGCGGACCCGGTCTAGAAAGCCAAGAATAACGGCAGAGAGGATCCGTCGTGCTGACCACACAACACCTCGTAATCTGCAGACCTTCCGGCTGAGCAGCGGTCGCTTGGTAGGCCAAATCCCTTCAGGGCTGTTGCGCCATGGGGTTTTAATTTTGAATTTTAAAATGCTTAGAAAATTAATTCTTATTATATTGATTGTTCCTTTAGTTCGTTGCTGCTTTTGCTCTGCGATACTAAGTCAGACACTTTGTGTGGGGCTGTACCTGAGATGAAAGACAATTGACCCACTGCCACGTCATTATAAGCCAACGAGGACTTGACACCGTGCGTGTGTAGCCTTATTCACGTGTAAAACAGGTAGACATACATACATTTTATACTTATCAGATGTAAACTTGGTTTCTAAATGGAGGTCTCTCATATTCCCTCGCGATTCTCATTAGATTATCACCCGCAGAATTACGTCTCACTTCCATACATCATATTCACAATGCACGTTTATCAAGTTTCATAATTCAAAGCGATTACTATCATTAGCTACTTCTTTATTATTATTATTGTCGGTGTGATGCATACGACCTCGTTCCATTTGCCTACATTACTGTTTTAAATTCTTATCACATAATATCATTGCGCTCATCAATCTCGGGTACTTGCCACTGATATGACTGGCAGACAAATGTGCCTCCATTCTCTGAACACTGAAGGGCATGCGTTAAACTCAGAGTATTAATATCGTGCTATACAGGGTGTCTCCAAGAAACAAAGGCTTAGTATGTTGTGCGGGATGGCGGACTGATCGTTTTTTAAGAAGGAGCCCTTGTTCGAAAATGCACGGTTTGGGCGCTGGAGAGCGTCGAAGTCTGAGAACGGTTGTGACAATTTGTTCCGATTTGGTATCTTAATACGGAACGTACGCAACCCTTTAGTCATCTGGGTACTGCGGATGGATGACTTCAGCCTAATAACATTCCTGCGCATGCGCTACATTCCTCCACACAGTCCTTGATGCGCATCCTACTGCGTTACTTGTGTACTGTAGTCTGCCAGTGCGACACTTACCAGTACACAGCTGTGGAAATGACCGACATGGTGCTTGCATACGACAAAGCGGATTGCAATGGTAGAAGCTGCTGCAAGATTGTATGCGGAACATTTTCCAAACCGACGTATCCCACATGATTCCACGTTCGCGGCCATCGAGAGAAGACTAAGAGAAGCCTGACAGTTCCACGTAGCTAGTATGAAGAGTGTGGTGTATGACACTCCTGTAACGTCAGCGGAGTACCTTATTGCTCGAGTCCACGGAGCGAGTGAAATTCTTCCAAGACAACCGCACGTATTGGGTCATGTGCGTGAGGCTCAGCACCGTCGATGTAGGCTCTGCAATGACGTAGGAGGTACACAGTTCGAACCCCGTCTGTAATGAGCCCGATGTGCTACTCAAGTGGGGTTTATTGACGACATGCGGAACGCACACCCATCTCACACTTCGATGCGCTGCAGTGTCCAAGCCGTGCGTTTCTGTAATGGGTTCCTTCTTGAAAAGACGTCTGTTTGCCTTCCCGTACAACATATTAAGCGTCGTCGGTGTGGTTTTCTTTGGGGGGGGGGGGGGTAGCCTGTATCTCCCGAAGATAATATTTTATTTTTAATGTTACGACCTGTCCCATGGTACGCTCAGAAATGACCTTCCTTCAGCACCAGAGAAATCGTCATTTTCTATTATTATTATTATTATCAAGAGGAAATGTTATGAGATAACCATTTCCTCTTATTAACTCTAATCATAGCAGAAAAGGATGGTTGTTTGAACCTATGAAGATTTCCGTGGTTTCCCATTTTCACACCAGGCAAATGCTGCGGCTGTACCTTAGTTAATCCCACGGCCGCTTCCTTCCCACTCCTAGGCCTTTCCTATCCCATCGTCGCCGTAAGACCTATCTGTGTCGGTGCGACGGAAAGCAAATTGAAAGAAATAGACTATTATGCCCTTCAGTCTGCAAACCTTTGTGATTTTACGAAACTCCGGCGCAATCCTCTATTTGTAACCTACTCTGTGACCGCGCAGTAACAGTGGGGCCTGCATCACTTAC
Source organism: Anabrus simplex (assembly GCF_040414725.1). NCBI lineage: Eukaryota > Metazoa > Arthropoda > Insecta > Orthoptera > Tettigoniidae > Anabrus > Anabrus simplex. Next base: position 129,896,369 of record NC_090269.1, read on the forward strand.
TTGAAATTTTCTACCGAATGATGCAAGAAAATGTTAACTACTACTACTTTTTGTTACCTTCTAATAAAACACAAAATATATCCAGAATGTTTTCCACAAACTACCATAAATCACTACCAGAGTGTTTAGAAGTAGTTCTCGGGTTTTTTTTTTTTTGTTTCCTTGCACCTTGATCTAAGTGATTGACAAATCAAGATAACTACTATATAATCCCGCAAAAAGTGCAACTTTGCTTATATTTCTTCGAGAAAGGCGATAGATTTGTACAATGACCTGGGCTCCCCGCCAGCCAGCATTGGACAATCCACCACTACAAGTAATTTATATAGTGGTTCTGTCTCGTTATGACTTAGGTTTGAGTGTTGGCCGCTTGAGTACGCGAGTAGTAAACAGCCTGAGCAAGTTTCATTTATCACCGCTCGTGACGCGAAGCGAGGCAAACAGCGGTCATAGACTTACTGGCAGGCCGGTCATCCTAACAGGTTGCTTGCCTGTGTTTTTCTGCTGCCACGTGACTTCTGGTTCACACACGGCCAGTCCGATTCTTAAACACGGAAGGTTCTTGAGTAAAGAATTTCATGGTCCCTTTTGTTTTGTTTTGACGTGATAAATTAAAACTTACCAAATCGACTGCGTCGGTGTTAGATACTTAATTTTACAAAATATCTCTGGAGGAGTGTATTTTAAAGCATAAGCAATCCCACGGTGAGAACTGAGGTGATGCAACACCCTATGATGCAAACCTCAGAAGTTAAAGATAATTATAGCATACGTGAGGTCTGAAAGACCTGTGATATATCATACATATTTATTTTTATGTCCTTCCTGCTTAGCCGACGTGGTAATGATAATTTCGTGTGGCTATTTCTAGCTGGGTGCAGCCCTTGGAAGGCAGCCCCTCCGAGGAGGGTGGGCGGCATCTGCCGTAGAGAGGAAACTGTGTGAGGATAATTTCATGTGTGGTGTTTGAGTTGCAGGGATATTCTGGACAGCACAAATACCCATTCTCCGAGCCAAGGGAATTAACCATTTAAGGTTAAAATCTCCGACCCGGCCGGGAATCTGAACCCGGGGCCTTCTGAACCGAACAGCACTGCGCTGACCATTCAGCCAAGCAGCCGGATAACCGACGAGGTAAAGGATGTAGATTGAAATCCCCGCTAGGAAGCCGAAAAATAAAAAACGTGACCCCCACTTCTGGAGAGAGACGTGACCTTCAGGTTTATTTATTCTACACCAGAAAAGAGTTCCGGCCTGTATCCATAGGGCATAGGCAGACAGGGATCTCAGACCGACAATTCGTAGGTAACGTTTGTGGAAATAAAAACTTTTATTATGTAAAATCTATTCAACATTCCTTTTATTTTCCGCACTGGGGCTGTTACACTTAAGGTATGGCGTTTTATTTGTAGTTATTAAGATAATTCATTAAAATAAGGAAAGTTTCCCGTTGCGTGGAAGATTTCAGTGAACGCAGGTGTTATGAAGATTACTTTTGCTGCAGTATGTTTATTGTTGAATTGGCTCAATTGAAAATATCAGCAGGAAATGAGTTTACCTTCCGTTTGAGATCAAATCAAGAGCTGTATGAAAAATGCGAGAACATTTCAACCTCGATAATGACTGACTTTCTATGGACACCTGAGAAGAATGGGACCGGAACGCCTTGCAAATAAGATGATCTTCCAGGAAAGAAGAAAGACCCAAGTACCATGGCTGGAAGAAGTTCGTCAGGATCTTAAGAAATGTGGCGTTGGGGAGGGATATATCACAAACAGAACAGTGTTCAGAAGGAAAATTGCGGAGGTGACAGATCTGTTCGTAGAGAAACCCAGGAGAACAAGAAGGTTGTTCACGGATGAGGAACGAGCAAAAGCGAACCAGAGAATGAAGGAGTATTGGCGCAAAAGGAAAGAACATCAACAGTCAAGGAAGTTGTGTAATCGTAACCCATAGGAGGTTGAAACGATCCTAAATAAATAAATAATTGAAATACGAAACACTGATCTTCAAGCACGTACGTCACATATGGATACCTTTCCTCTTTTCCTGTAAAATTTACAAGGTTTAAATGTGTTTGTTCCCCAAAGCTTATCTTTCATTGAGCAGTAAACATGCCGGGTATATATGTATGTTTCTAGTTTGGTATTACTCCTCCTAGATAATAAAATAAAACCCTCTCTTCCTTTTGTCAGAGTAACACCAAATGCATGGAACACCATGATCATTTCAACCCAGTTCTATTGTGGAGAAGTTCTCTTTGATACCGGAATGTCACCCATCCTTGCCTCCCGCCCCCCTCACACCACGAGGTGAATGTTTAAAAAATGTACAAAAGTCACATTGCTGTTTGTGACTTCAATAAATTCAACACCATTCTACGGCTGGCTGGTGGACGTTAGAATGAACGAACGAAATGGTGCCCACATTCCGACAGTGAGCAAATAGAAAAAAAGAGCGGATGGCTGTGACTGATCCGAACCTGCCGCTTGAATTTATTGGGCCATGACCTGCTAACTGCCGGTTACATGTCGATAAGCGGACATAGTCGCTACTTAATGACGGATTAAATTAGTTTAACGGTAATTAAAAATCAACTGAGTGAAGCTTTTAACATTCCTTGTGTGTGGTGGAAATTGTGTAGTTGTTACATACTCATTATTCCATTTTAATTAAAAGCTATCCATTTTTAGTATGAAGTGGAGGTACTTGTGCTAATGTAGGTGGTTATACTCACACCAACCATTATCCTCCAATTCCAATGGTGCAGGCCGTTTTTGATATCCGTAATTAAGATTCCTGTTCCCACCGCATATGTATTGCATTTCTCTGTGTGAGGTAATCTCAATGAATATTGTATCTGGTGCGGGAGGCGTTTTAACTGCTTTATTGAATGAACAGTCATTGCGCTCATGTAACTTCGTCCCTCGTGTTTTCCTTGAGGAGGGGTGGCCACGGCTCCACCGGGGCTCTACGCCTCTGCATTCGGGAGACGAGACAGGGCTGGACCTCATGGCTGGCCCCAACCGTCGGCTGTCCTGCTAATGGTTTTCCGTGGTTTTCCATTCTCCTGCACTAAGGCGAATGCCGCGATAGTTCCTAGTATAGACCACGTCCGCCAACCCTCTCACCATCTCCGAGCATCTCCTTCACCGTAACAAAATCTACCGGTCTGAGAGACGGCGTTACCATCTAAGAGGCCCGCCTCCCCCTTCAGGGGAGGAATGAAAATTTTTAGTAGTAGTAGTAGTAGCAGCAGTGTTTTCCTTTGCGGCTTAATGAGTAAAAGAAACAATAAAAGTTGTTTTAAATAGCTCGTCAGATATATTGCAGGGGAACAAGGAACATGGTCACTTCTCGTAAATGGATAGGCATTAATACTAGGAGGAGGCCATTGAAAATTCTTCTTCTTCTTCTTCTTCTTCTACCAGCCCACATCTGTGGGGTAGAGGGTGCGAACTGTGTCGAACACGTGGATTTGGCTTTGTTTTACGGCTGCATGCCTTCCAGATGCCAACCCTATATGGGGGGGGGGGGGGATATAATCAATGTTGCGTGTTTCTGTGGTAGTTGGTGGTGTGTTTTGTTGTCTGAATATGAAGAGGAAAGTGTTGGGACAAGTACAAACGTCCAGTTCCCGGGTCAGAAGAATTAATCAGATGCGATTAAAATCCCCGACCCGGCCGGGAATCGAACCCGGGACCCTCTGAATCAAAGGCCAGTACGCTGACCATTCAGCCAATGAGTCGGACCCTATTTGCCCCAATAGGTCTTCTCAAATAATAATAATAATAATAATAATAATAATAATAATAATAATAGTAATAATAATAATAATAATCGAATGGCATCAGCTACCGTCTGCTGGGATTTTGTGACGCCATTTAGGCTGCTTACGTGTAAGTCTGCCATTCAAAGGGTTTGAGTTGTGAAAATAATTGGCAAATTAGGGTCAGTAAGGTAACAAGAATTATTGGAATAAAAATGGTGACAAATTTCGTTATGAGAAAATCAAGTCTTATATGTCTGTCGCTCATGGCCGTCTATCAACGGTTGCAAATTCCAGATAATAATGGCGTATGGCCTCCTGAGAGCCCTGGTGCAGGAGGTCGTTTTCTAGTTGATTTCAGATGACTTAGCTTGCACGGTTGCTAGGTAACATTGTCTGGCCATCCATCCATTCCATCTATACTTGTTCCCAGGTCACACTTTGGTCACACTTTGTGTTACGTACACTATTTCGTTACATACATTTGCCGATATCTCCAGCTCTAAGATATATTTATGTCAAAAGAAAGCAGGGTAACTTGGAACTTCAATCAGATTCAGGAGTTTGACAGACTCGTAGTTCATAAAACTTGGTCTGGCATCAATCAGAGTTTGAGTAATATGTATAATATTACACTACGCAGTAGTTCTATTCAGAAGGTTGTTGTTGCTGATGATGACTACGTAGTTAGCGGCCTCTGATTTTAAGAAAGTAATAATGGGTAGAACTAATATTTAAGGAACTGTTTTGTCCATGCAAATCGGGAATGAGTATCCCAGTTGCTTGGAAGATATATCTTATATCTTTTCTTCAGTTCAAATTTAGTTTCATTCATTCTTTCTTCCACTACTCTTACTCCTGTCGGTAGAGCCGTACACGGATGTGGATATCCGCGAAGTTGGTGTCTTGGCGGATGCAAACTGTATGGTAGCGCGGATAATTTTGCTGAAAATAAAATAAAAATTATTGATTTTCACTCAGGTATACTCTTATCTTTTGCTTGTGGTTAGGCGACCCTTGACATTGGTATGGGAGAGTGGTGATATATAAAGAGCCTTGAGACATGAAGCCATAAATCTGACCTAAGCTTAACTGGCTCCTGTCCGCAATTAATGGAAGAAAGGAAGCAAGGAAGGAAGAAAGGAACGAAGGAAGGTCAATATGTCGGTAGATGTCGCAAGAGAAAATCCCTCATAAACATGTGACTGTAAAGGTTTTGGTGCCAGGTAGTGATGGCATAATCGAATACTTTTAATAATCGAATAACTTCCATCCGATTATTTAGATAATCGAATAAATAATCGATTGAGTTTCAAATATCATTCAGCATAGAATATTCGGATGCGTCATGAAACAATTTTTCGATTTAAGTGTGTCGGATTGATAATCGATTGAAATAAACGAATATATGAAGTCTTACGAAAAATAGAAATACGCCTTTTTCCAAACGTATCCCCAAATGTTGAAACTAAATGAGTGAATTAACTGTCTTAATGTCATCACTTTTCATTCCATTATTCCAAAAGCATTCACTATTCAGTTGTCTCAGTCATTCGAGTGCACTTCCGAATGAATAATTGAAAAAATAATCGAATGGTAAAATTCACTGTTCGATTGCCTTATTCAGTGGAATGTCCGGCTCCATGGCTAAATGGTTAGCGTGCTGGCTTTTGGCCACAGGGGTCCCGGGTTCGATTCCCGGCAGGGTCGGGAATTTTAACCTTAATTGGTTAATTTCGCCGGCACGGTGGCTGGGTGTATGTGCCGTCTTCATCATAATTTCATCCTCATCATGACGCGCAGGTCGCCTACAGGAGTCAAATCAAAAGACCTGCATCTGGCGAGCTGAACTTGTCCTCGGACACTCCTGGCACTAAAAGCCATACGCCATTTCATTGGAATGAATACATTAATCGAAAAATAATCGAATGAGAAATATAATCGAATAAATTGAAATAATCGAATAAGCGATTATTTTGTATTCGATTATTCCATCACTAGTGCCAGGTATCAGGCCCATTGTATTGTGTTAATAGATCTGTCGGTTTCAATACCTTGATCTAATATACTGTAGTTAAATATTTACAATATCTGCGGATAACCATTTGCATATGCAGATAATTATTCGCGGATGCGGATGAAGCTGATGGAAAGCGGAAGCGGATAATATTTTGTTTATCCGCGCAGGGCTGTACCTATCGGGCGCCTTTCTCTAATTCCTTCAGCAGATTTTACTGCTATCAGTGGACTCCTAAATCCTCTATCCTGCCACGTAGACCCTCTTCCTTTGATTTTCTGTTATGCCGAAGAGTGTTATACATCAGTAAACTGATACGAGCACACCCATCTCATCAGCTTATGTTTTCGGAAATATCCATTCGTCCGTTGTACAAAATCTCTCTGTATTGGCGACAATGACTGGATTACTGCATTTATTCAGTTTTTATCACATTAAAAACAGGTTTCGGTGGTTTGACTTTTTTTTTCAATCTGAAATATCTCTTTAGCCAGTTTTCCAAGACTTGTAATAAGCGTTTGTGAGCGTAATGAATGGTTACGGCTGACGAGAATTCATACAGCAGTTCTCCCGTCTACACGGACAAATACCAATTAATGGATTCGATTCGATCTTGCCGCTCGCTTGTGTTGTATAAACCTTCACCAAAGAAATTCATTTCGTGTTGTTATAAAGCAGCAGGCTTTTCAACTCCCTCTATGGTTATCAATAGACTAAACCCTCCGATCTACAATTTTCTTTACTACCTGAAGATCACATGGATCAGTCACGGTGAGGGTTGGCTTTTTTAGTGATTGAAAGCAAAAGGATCTGATTGCGTATGTAAAAGTAAAAGATAGCTTTTTGTCAAGTAACGCAAACCAGAAAGATTACCGTAATGGGACAAAAAAAAGAAGGAAGATTTACTGTTAGAATTGGGCCGAAAGAAGGCATAAAAAGAGAAAGAAGAAACTGCGGGAGGACGTACTAACAGATTTCTTTCACGGTATTTCGAAAGCACTACAGAATTACAATTCATCAGTCGCATTTCATTACGGTATAGCATCATAATATAGCTACAATAGTAATAACACTCGTATATAATCAGGAAATATATTTATTGGACATCGTGGAGTCAATCGTAAATTGTAAAATATTGTATATACACTGGAAGATCAATAAATACTTAGCTGAGAGGTCGAGACCCCCTCCCAACTCCTTCACCAATTACAAAGCTCCGTCCCTCTTTTCCAACTCCAGCAATCCCCCAAACCCGCCGAATCTCCTGGCCAGAGAGAAGGCGTTACCTTCTAGGTGGCCCGCCCCTTCCCTTCGGGAAGGAGAATGAAAACATCCCCCTTGGTCCTTGGTCGACAATCACTGAACGGATTCTCATGCCGTTTTGCATATTGATAAAGCTACAGCACAAAACACAGTATTATTTGTAGTACAGGGGGTTATTCCAAACTCAGGCAGTCGTAGTGCAGAGCTTCTTTCTTGAGCTCTTGGATCTTCTTCTCACTCAGACATACCGCACAGTTCCGATCTCGAGGAGAATGAAGACCAAGACAGTTAGCGCACGTATATGGAGTTTTGCGCCATGAGTTTCTCTTCCGCACGTACCGCACACAGATGGATTCGAACAACGAGATGCCGTGTGTCCAAATCTCTGGCATGATAGCACCGCATAGGAGGCGGGATGTACGGCCTCACGTCGCAACGATAGGTTATCTTGACCTTCTCTGGTAACACTGACAATTTGAAGGAGACTGTGAACTTTTGAAAAGTTTGAATTTAGGAAAATACCGCTCAAAAGTGAAGGAATTTAGTAAAATACTCATTAAAACTACAGCAATTTTGTCAGTTACTGCTGAAAAGTACAACAAATTTGTAAAATACAGCGGAAAATACGATTATTTAGTATAATTCTGATAAAAAAATAGAAGAATGTTGCAAAATACAGTCTAAGAATATCAGCTCCTCAATATAGTATGTGCTTTAATCCCAGCCGCGGTTAAAAGTTCGGTTCTTGGGCTAACTGCAGCAAGCATCCACTTTATTTTGGAACACTGACGGACACCAAAACAGTTCAACATATGAATCTTTCAGAAATACATACGGTTAAAGAGATAACACCTTAATCGAGGGATGTTTAGGTGTATAAAACATTAATCCATGGCAAAAGGTGACCGAACAGTGTGATTTTAGGGAAGGAAATCTTAAGAAATAACTCTCATCCGAGCGCTTTCCTCGCTTATGTTGCCTAAACCGTCTTCAAGTATGTATGGAAGAATATTATTGACCGAGCGAGTTGGCCGTGTTGTGAGGGTCGCGTAGCTGTGAGCTTGCATTCGATTTGAATCGCACTGTTGTCAGCCCTGAAGGTAGTTTTCCGTGGTTTCCCATTTTCACAGCAGACAAATGCTGTGTCGCTTCCTTCCCAATCCTAGCCCTTTTTCCATTCTTGAGGCGCCGGAAACCTTCAGTGTATTAGTGCTAGGTTGAACCACATGCCAAAAAAAACAAAAAATGTTGAGTATAGACAGCTCTTCAAAAACGTACTGTACGTATCTGTAAAAGGCAGCCCTCAGTAAGCGTTTATGTGTTATAGTTTAAGGGTTAATGTCAACGTTACACAGAAACTGTATTATTTTGAGATTGATAATGAAATTCTTAAAAAAACTATTTTTTATTCACCTCAGTAACCTTATTAAGAATAAAATGCTCTTTATTTTTATTTTTATTATTATTATTATTATTATTATTATTATTATTATTATTATTATTATTATTATTATTATTCTTTTACGGCCGCATTGGACCACTGTAGTAAATTTCTGTCCGGTCTTCTATGATATTTTATGTGTTTTTTTTTTCCTTTCTGTTCTTCCACTGTTCATTCATTCGTTTTTGTTCTCTTCTTCTAGTTCTTCTTTTAGTTCACCTTTTAACCATTTTTGGTAGGAATCTAATTTTACTATTTTTCAATTTATTTACTTAGTTTGAATTATCCTTTATATCCTCTATTGGTGTATCTAATTATTTTATATCTTTTATCCAGAAAGGTTGTTGTTTTTGTTTCTAAAGCTTCTCCAAAATTATGCATATTAACCAGTCTTGAGGTGTTCTCGACCGATGAACAAAGAATGATATTCTCTTCTTTCTTACGAAATCCGTTATAGTTTCTATTTCCTAATATACTGCTGCATTTGGGAGAAAATGCTCTTTACAATATTTAATTTGCATTCATGGTTTAGTACAGAGTTTCTTGACTTTTTCTGTGTTTCACGGGCCTCTTTGAAAATCTGGTGAACTTACGGACTCCCTCCGTATAAAAATAAACACAACCACAACATCGCTGAAAATGAGAATAATAATACCGAGCTCGATAGCTGCAGTCGCTTAAGTGCGGCTAGTATCCAGTAATCGGGAGATAGTGGGTTCGAGCCCCACTGTCGGCAGCCCTGAAGATGGTTTTCCGTGGTTTCCCATTCTCACACCAGGCAAATGCCGGGACTGTACCTTAATTAAGGCCACGGCCGCTCCCTTCCACTTCCTAGGCCTTTCCTATCCCATCGTCGCCATAAGACATATCTGTGTCGGTGCGACGTAAAACAAAATAGCAGAAAAAATTATAATACTTTATTTTAATGAAAACCGATTGACTCATACCGCCAAGTTACCACACATCCCAATTTCCCCACTCTACGGAAATGATTACTGCTGTTATTTAGGTCGTCAGTACATATTCTGGTTTGATGTAGCTCTTCATGCCACCCTATCCTTTGCTAACCTTCTCATTTCTACGTAATTAATTTATCCTACAACTAATATAATCTGTTTGTCATATCTATGCCTTGGTGGTCTAACCCTTACCGTTCTTACCTCTTACACTTCTCTCAAAAACTAACTAAACGAGTTCTGGGCGTCTTAAGATGTGTCGTATCATTCTGTTTTGCCAAATCCTTCTTCACCAATTCGATTCTCTACCTCTCCACCAGTTCTGTTCAGTATATCTTCATTCGTAAGTCGATCTACGCATCTCACCTTCAGCATTCTTTTGTAACACCACATTTCAAGGGCTTCTATTCTTTGTAAAATAACTTGAAATTATTATTGCGACATTGTACCACTTTTGCTAAACTTCGTTCTCAAAAACCAGGCACACCCGCTACATTTAACTATGATACTTTAAATGGTTGATGTTCGTTAAAGAAAAAATTATTTACGTGTTCTTTAAATATTGTTTTCTAGTTTAGTTTTTAGTTTAACTAAAAATAAATATAAAGAAAACAAAATTCATGATAGTAGACAAAAAGAGGCCTACAGGTAGAAAACACTTAAAATTAAATAACACACCGATAGAACAAGTCACAGAATTCTCATATTTGAGCAGTGTAATTACCTCTGATAGCAGATCCCTTTCAGAAATCAAGAAAAGAATAGTGGTAGCAGTGGTAGTGGTCTCTCAGTTTGGAGACCAGAAAATCATTTCTCAAGACCTTCGTTTGGAGTGTGCTGCTGTATGAGTGTGAAACCTGGACATTAGGGAAAAGGGAAGAACAAAACTTGAGTCTGATGAAATGTGGTTTTGGAGAAGAATTACAAAAACAAGTTGGATGGATGAAAGAACAAATGTCCTTGTTATAAGGAACGCAAAAGAGGATCGATGTTTATTAAATACGATAAAGAAGAGGAAACCAAAGTTCCTTGGACACGTACTGAGACATGACTGTCTTCGCCAAACCATCATTGGAGGTAAAGTACTGGGAAAGAGACCCAGGGGACGGCCAAGCATGTCATACATCAAGAACTTCGTCGGTGAACTGACAAGCGGCTCATATAGCAATATGAAGAGGCTAGCAGATCGTCAGATGTGGCTGCAGCGACAAGGCATTGCCTTTAGCAGATGATGATGATGATGATGATGATGATGGAATGATGTTTCATTTGAATACAATTATAGTAGTCACTAAAAGTGTTACAAGTAATTATTTTTGTAGATGTAATATTGTGATAACTGGAACTCGAGAACAAATATCTAAGTATTATGATGTATGTATGTACACTCCGTCAGCGATGCCGCTGGTGGGATCCTCAACAGCTCTGCTTTCGGCTGTCATAGATGGCCTAGGCATCACTGAGGAGGCGTACTAGGGAAATGAGGAGTGAGGTAGTTTCCCGTTGCTTTCCTCACCGAGCCAGATTTGCTATTACGTATCAGTCTGCCAAGCCCACTGAAACGCACACACCAACCGACCCTATGAGCAACATTTCCACACCATTCATAGCAGGGACTGGCTGCATAAGGATTGGCATTACTAGCATCGCTCATACCTCATTCACCTTCATATTGTCAAAGCCAAGGATAAGACAGAGACAGATGTATGAAAGTAACAAAATTGCTCTAGCCTATACCAGAAGACATAGTGTACTGTAAACACTAGGTCCTGCCAGCAAAGGCAAAAGTAGTATGAACAAACGCGCAAAATAAACGGAATATTAGTTTAAACATGACTTGTGTTTTGAGCAAGGGAAGGTGCATTGACACTATTTTCTCTTGAGAGGAGGGCTCAGAGTTAAAATCTTCAAGAACCATTGGTCTGATCTGCATCTTCCACTATCGATCTCCCTGTTACTTCTGCATTTTCACTTCAAACATTGATATCGGAATTAGAAAGATGTTTTTGAAGACTTTTGTGTGGAGCGTGGCATTGTATGGAAGTGAAACATGGACGATAACTAGCTCAGAAAGAAAGAGAATAGAAGCTTTTGAAATGTGGTGTTACAGAAGAATGCTGAAGGTGAGATGGATAGATCGAATCACGAATGAAGAGATACTGAATCGAATTGGTGAGAGAAGATCGATTTGGCTAAATTTGACGAGAAGAAGAGATAGAATGATAGGACACATCTTAAGACACCCAGGACTTGTTCAGTTGGTTTTTTAAGGAGGTGTAGGTGGTAAGAACGGTAGGGGTAGACCAAGGTATGAATATGACAAACAGATTAGAACAGATGTAGGATGCAATAGTTACGTAGAAATGAAAAGGTTAGCACAGGATAGGGTGGCATGGAGGGCTGAATCAAACCAGTCTATGGACTGATGACTCAAACACAACACACACTTCTGCATTTAACATATGGTACAACCGCTAATTTGAAACTTGCGCCGTAACTACTGGTACATCAATTTCCCGAACTTGATTGTTCGCATCGGCGAAAATTAATCGTAATTGCAGGAGTTTTACTAATATTACCACATGAAAGTAATAGAGTACCCTTACACTTCTTACCGCATCTTCTGTCAGACGCCGCTCCGTTAGCGGCACCTGTTACAATACTTTAAAGTGAGGAACAAGCTCTGTTTTTAATTCCAGGTACGTACTATGTATTGTATTATGTAATAATAATAATAATAATAATAATAATAATAATAATAATAATAATAATAATAATAATAATAATATAATGCCAGTCTTAGTAGCTCGGACGGTTGAGGAGCTGGCCCTCTGACCACAACTTGGCAACTTCGATCCTGGTTCAGTCCTGTGGTATTCAAAGGTGCTCAAATACGTCAGCCTCGTGTCGGTGGATTTACTGGCACGTAAAAGAACTCCTGCGGGACTAAATTCCGGCACCTCGGCGTTTCCGAAAACCGTAAAAGTAGTTAGTGGTACATAAATGAAATAACATTGTTATTATTGTTGATAACAAGAATAATAATCATAATTTTGCGTCCTGCTAACTACTTTTACGGTTTTCTGTGACACCGAGGTACCGGAATTTTGTCCCATATATATCCTTTACATGCTAATAAAATACCGACACGACGCTGGCGTGCTTGAGGACCTTCATGTAAAGCCCGGAACGAATTCATGAACTTGGACTCAGAATGCCAGTGCTCCACTCTCTGAGACACAGTCTGACTGGATTATCATTAAGGATATTTGTACAAGATCGTGCACAAGGGCTCCACTTCAACTATTCATGACCGAGATAATAATTTCAGTAGTTTAGTTATTCATCTTTTTCTCTCCACGTTCACCAACTTAATAAAACATTATTATTTCAAATGTCAGATTAAATGGAAAATAGATAGACAATTTTATTTTATTAAGTGTGACATTCTTGGGCTTGTTGGACTGATTTTTTTGTGTTATATAATCGAGCCGCCGGGTAAATGTTAACGATGGACTTAACGTGTTAGTGAGTATGTTTATTGTCGTGCTTGTAGACATTTACAGGTTTCTTGTAGAGAAAAGTAATTTATAAAGGAGTTCATGTAACTGCAGTTCTTTTACATTACCTTCCAAAGAACTGCTGTATCAGTCTAACCCCAAGTCTTCTTTTAAGGTGTGGGACGACACTTTCGGGAGTGTGGAATGGACAGAATGCGGCGCACTGCACTTGTGATTGATTTAATGCTATCTGGACCCTGTAAAACTTCGGCCCTGACGTCAACGACCATAGAAAACCCCCACGCCACATGCTCATGGCCACATAAACTTCCAACCCTTGCGTCCACAGCCCCATAAAGCGTCACCCCGCGTGTCCGTGGCCATATAAAGTCCAGCACACGTCCTTTACTTATTCATTGCTACCGCTCACCTGAAACCAACGGTTGCGTAACATAATTGTTTGTCGGATTTCTCCTGTTGTTATTATTCTTTAATGTTCTGGGAATTGAATGACCATGACTAGGTATGGTAAATAATTTAATTTCGAATCTCCTACACGGTTAAATATTGCATTCTATCTGCTTACACCACAGACGAGTTAAGTGGTATTGAGTGTAACATCGGTGTACGCATAGCATTCTGTACTACGAAATAGTTCATGTATAACTAACTGAGCGATCGTAAAACGGCAAAGTGATTATGAAGGCACGTTGGTAGACATTACGTGTAATTGCACACACAATACGACTGAAAGAAAATGAACATTTCCTCATATCAGGAGAGGTTTCAACTCCTTAGTTGTAACCAACTAAATAGACGTTGAAAATCTTGTAATGTCAATTGAAGCACCAGATTCCTTATCTCGCTTTAAAAACTCCTATACTAATGTTAACAGAATTATGGAAATCAGAATAGAATTAACTGTATATAAACGCTGTGTATTATTTAATTAGTGACAGCTGGTAGACAAACTTTCCTTAGGATTGGAACAAAATAGACCCGTAAAATATAAACGAATCAGATGTCAGAAGCAAATTAAATCAGACAGACAGTGCTCGTTTATGTGAATTAGAAATAAAAGGCTGATGCGTAAATTTATAAAATCTTTATATGTAGCTTGTGTTACGACTTTCCACTGATAATGATATTGCATATATAAACATTATACCGCGAGAATATATCATAATAGTTCAGCCTACGTGGTTCACTGCGTAATTTCTTTGCTCGCCAAGTACATAGTAAACCTGTTTTCATTTTCAACATACGTAACATTAAAATATTGTTGAAATCTTAAAAGTCGGTACCATCTGGAAGTCCGGCTCCATGGCTAAATGTTTAACGTACTGGTCTGTGGTCACAGGGGTCCCGGCAGGGTCGAGAATTTTACACACCATTGGTTAATTTCTCTGGTATTGGGGCTGGGTATGTGTCTTCATCATCATTTCATCCTCATCATGACATACCTACGGCCGTCAAATCGAAAGACCTGCACCTGGCGAGTCGAACATGTCCTCGGGCACTCCCGGCACTAAAATCCATACGCCATTTCATTACCATCTGGAAAACTCCCATCAGCTCAAGAACAACACTAAAATTCATTTATTGTCCCTTTTCCTCCTTTCATTTTCGTTTTGGACCAAGCATTGTTCTTAATACTTAAGAAACTGGACAAATGAGCACAGAAACATTTTAAATTCAGAAGATATTTCCTAAAGGATCTTTTCTTTTCCATTTCAATTTTCATTTCAACCAACACAATTAATATTAACAGTAATAAATATCTAGAGGAGGGTATACCAGCAATATCAACAATATGATCTGTAGAGCTTCATAAATAACTGGGGAGAAGGAGCTACCATTTCACAAGACTTGCTATTCTTTATACAATTTTGATGATATAATTTAGAAGCCTGAGCTTTAACTTTTATCTCTCAGTATTTTCAATGGCCGAACGTGCTTAGAATCCACATGCAGGTATCTCAGTGCACTAAAATCTTACCAGCTTTTATACCACGTCACACATGCTGCCTCTAATTTAGAGGGTAGTCACAACACAAAATATGGATCAGAAAGATCCAGATGAAACAGGAGCCGAAGTTCATACTAGGCGGCCAAGAAAGAAAAAATATAAAAGGTTAATAGTAAGGCCGAGAACAAACTAGAATGGGATGCAGAACCCACTCAGGCAATACCGCGACATGACTTGCCATAAAACCTAATGGGGCAGTAGGCCCGGTGACACAGATGATAAGCCATACTACGTTGGTGACTACACCGAAATGCGCATAGAAAATGTAGAAGAAAATACTAAAAAGCGAAATAAGGGCCCTCATTCGTACATTCTTCAGAAATAATGTGGCGCCCATTAGGGTGGCTACACTCCGTCCGAAGATACAAAATTAAGTAAAGTGGAAATATCCTGCATTAAAATAAAGGTAAACGCGCTACACCCTAACTGTTACATGCTAGAGGGGAACGCTGGTATCTTCCCATCGCCAAACTCGATTAAGTTCACGTGATAGAGAAAAGTCTTGGAGCATATCTTAGATGCTGTATTGAGGAGAACCTCACTTGTCGCTGCACTGATCAACGTTCAGATAGCCACACAAAGTCCAAGATTACCCCTTTTTCTTGGTCCGAGCTGGGTGATAATTGGCTGGCTTAATTTGGAAGATCAATAGAGGCAACTTAGAAAGAGACGACGGAAGTTTTCTTGTGCCATTCCCTAAACAGTTACAATACTCTACTAAATCGTATACAATCCAAACCCCTACAGTAGCTGGCACTCCAAAATTAAAAGAAGTGACATCTGTTATAAACTTGAAAATCAAGTACTTTTCAAAAAGTTCAGCATATTTCCTTAAGAGTTTACCGCCCTCAGGCGCATAAGGTGTTGCTTAACAATAGAAAGAGGCCTTACTAATGGTACTATTATTATTATTATTATTATTATTATTATTATTATTATTATTATTATTATTATTATTATTATTATTGTGATAACCCATGAGAAGTACAGTATTTGGTTAAGCTGTAGACTGTGCTTTGCAAAGACTAATGTGCGCCATACTGAATACATAATGTCTCTGCAAGTCAAAGCAAAGAAAATACTAAAAAGCTAAATGAGTTCTCATTTTTTAAAGATGCTTGCTTTATGTTTGTCTGAACATCGTGCCGTCGTGATAAGCGTCTTGGTGTTCCGAGTGACGACAGCTTTATTAAAACGCCCGGAAAGAGAAAATTATGTTCATGTGAGATGAAACGGCAAATATAAAGATTAATGTACGCTGTCTGCTGGTTAATTTTCACAAGTCATAAAAGGGGTTGTTCTGCTTTGTAAAGGACTTCATACACGCTGAAATGTATATTAAGATTAAATTCATTCTGCTTAATAACCATGTGTGCAAGTACATAACAACATTGTGTCTAAAACACAAAGTTTGTGGTTTAGTATGGACTGGAGAGGGTTTCAGATGCAAACGAAAAACATTTTTACCGGGCGAGGTGGCCGTGCTGTTAGGGCCGCGCAGCTGTGAGCTTGCATCCGGGAGACAGTGATTTCAAACCCCTCTGTCGGCAGAAGATGGTTTTCCATGTATTCCAATTTTCACACTAGGCAAATGTTGGGGCTGTACCTTAAATAACATCATGGCCGCTTCCTTTCAACTCCAAGGCGTTTCCTATCACATCGTCGCCATAGCACCTACCTGTATCGTTGCGACGTGAAGCAAATTGTAATAAAAATCTCACTACATGTGAATCCTCAACCTATGTAGGGAAGCCTCCGTGGCTCAGGCGGCAGCGGGTTCCGTGGTTCAAATCCCGGTCACTCCATGTGAGACTTGTGCTGGACAGAGCGGAGGCTGGTCAGATTTTTCTCCGGGTACTCCGGTTTTCTCTGTCATATTTCATTCCAGCAACACTCTGCAATATCATTTCATTTCACCTGTCAGTCATTGATCATTGCCCCAGAGGAGTGCGACAGGTTTCGGCAACAGGCACAATTCCTATCCTCGCTGCTAGATGGGAACTTCATTCATTCCATTCCTGACCCGGTGGAATGACTGGAAACAGGTTGTGGATTTACTTTTTTCAACCTATGTAGGGTAAAGGGAGATATGTTCGTGATACAGGTAAGTTTTGAATTAGTATCATGTGTCCGCAAGTAGCAAGTAGCTAGATATCTGTTGATAACTCAGGGAACTAGTATTAAACTTGAAATGATATGTATTTAAAGATTAATTACGAGGGTCAGGATTTTGATGACCTAAAGATGCTTAAAAGTGATCTCTAAAATGACGTCCAAAACAATAAAATGATACGGAAACTTAAAAAAATGACAAATTTTAAATGAAATATTACAATTAATTTACTAGTGGAGTTGGTATAGCCTATATTTATGTTATATACATTATAATAACCTTTTGGGCTTATGCCGTGTTAAGAAAACAAGGTGAAACTCTTTACATTTCGCGGAGAACTTTGCTCTGCGTCTTCAGAAGAAAATCTCGACAGTTCGTTAGGACGACTTCCGTCTCTCTTAGAATGTGAACATTTCCAAGAAGTAAGTGGTGAACGAAGTCTTTAGTCCCAAGATTGAAAACGCATTGTACGGATTCTCAAATCTGCTAAGTCATCCTCATTTAAAGTTGTGTTAATATCCAAATCCACACGCGTAAATGCTTCAGAATCCGCAAACATGTAATAAAATGACTCAAACAGTCATAAATTCCATAAATGACCAAATAAGGTAAGGTAAGGGTGTATTCTGCCCGAAGGCAGGTACGTACCTCCGCTAAGGTTTGCCTGAAGCGGAGTTTACGTGCGGTAGGGTGGCCAGTTCCTTTCCGCTCCTCCATTCCCTTACCCCCCACCAACAGCGCATGGCAACCCATCCAAATCTTGACCACGTCCAAGGATGCTTAACTTTGGAGATCCCACGGGATCCGGTGTTTTAACACGACTACGGCCGTTGGCAATGGCCAAATAATGAAGTATAATTTTAGAAAATGACCTAAAAATACAAAATGGCAAAAATGCCCTAATAAATTAGCATTTCTACAATGTAGGAACTATGA
This sequence comes from Anabrus simplex, assembly GCF_040414725.1. Taxonomy (NCBI): domain Eukaryota; kingdom Metazoa; phylum Arthropoda; class Insecta; order Orthoptera; family Tettigoniidae; genus Anabrus; species Anabrus simplex. The sequence continues at coordinate 129,914,393 of NC_090269.1, forward strand.
CCAGGAATTCTATACAGGTTAGCAACGTCTGTTGTGAACCAATTAAAAGATGACACGTCGCCAAATCCTAGCTCTGTTTATCACGAATATACCTCCGTTTACCTTACACAATATTTAAAAGATAATAATAATAATAATAATAATAATAATAATAATAATAATAATAATTATAACAATAACAATGGCGTATGGCCTCCGGAGAGGCCTGGTGCAGGTCTTCCCTAGTAGACGACCTATTAGGCGACCTGCATGTCTGTGAAGATAAGGGCCCTACCTAGGGTGATGTTGAATACGCCACCCACATCCAGCTCCCGAGCCATAGGAATTAACCAATTAAGGTTCCCGGCCGGGAATCGAACCCGGGACCCTCTGAACCGACGGCCAGTACGCTGGCCATTCAGCCAACGAGTCGGACATTTAAAAGATGGAAACACGGAATATTTAAAACGATGCCGATGATAATGAATATGGCTTAATAAGTAAACTATAGTTAATAGCAAGGTTCGAACACACTATATCCCAAATACCGGATACTAGCCGCACTTGAGCGACTGCAGCTATGGAGCTCGGTGGATTCATATTTAGTGAGATTATAACTTAAATTTCATTTTATCTAATTTTACCATGTAAAATACGCTTTTTCATACTGTTTGGTAGTGTCGTAGACGGCAATTATAAACTTCCACTCTTTGTCTTTTTTTCACAAGGTCTATGGATGTCAGCATTCTGGAGTATTTTCTGTTGAATTAACAAGTCCCTATTCTCACTCTCCTTAAAATTTGAAAGTCGATAACACCTCCCTCGCCTTTAAAATTAGACCAAGGACGTAGCCAGAGAGGGAAATGGGGGAAGTGGTTAGATGAGTCTTTCTTGTTTTGTGTTCTTACGACAGTTATGACGCGAAATAGCTTTACATTTCGCCCTGCATGCGTTCTTAAATGTTGTAAATCATCCGACGCATGGCTTTCACCCTGAAGTGTAGTTTACGAGGGACACCAAACTGGGTTAACTACCAAGGATCGTCAAGGAAGTATCATTTTACCACCCAGAATTTTGATTGAACTGTTATTCTAGTATGAAAATATACTTTGGAACCCGTTTCTCCATTTCCACGATTCATTGCTAAATTTGTTCTACATAATGGAAGAATAGGATATATTTTTTTATTACCAGTACGTTAATTCCTCATGTTCCTCACCAAAGACTACTTCAGAATAAGAGTTTTAAGTTAAACTGATCACTTGGCCTTGCTGGGGGGAATTCATACGTTGGTAAAGCGTTTAAAGTGCTATCTGTCAGCTGTCGAACGCGGCCGAGAGGTCAACATTGTAAGTTGAGCTGAAGTCAGCCCTTACAAGTGCATGTCCTCCCTACCAGCTCGTTCCCACGTGGCTGGCTCGCGTGACTGTAGCCGCCTCATTATCACTCGCAATTGTGTTGAATTTCTGCTCAGGTGGCGTCCAATCTATTTGCATCACACTCAACCTCAGCTGAAACAGTGAGATCTGTGAGTTGCATCTCTCGAAGATACGAGTTTCCAGGCCCAACACTGACTCCGCAGCAGAGGGGTGACGAATATGATGGGGCCCACTTGCTGGAATCATAGTTGGGCCCCTCAAATTATAAACAAATCCATGAATAACACATAAATGTAACTACAGCAGATACAAGCGTAACTTTAATGCATTCTATATCCATTTAATGTACACGAAGAAACTATTACAAACTATTTAATTTATTAGTATATTTTATTTTGAAAATAAAATATTTTGTAAGGATTGAAATAAAATGTAAATATTTTTATATCTTTGGTTTTTAAATGTTTAAACTTTTCTCAATTAACTTTACAGTCCCTGAAGATGGATTATTTCCGTGGTTTCCCATTTTCACACCAGGCAAATGCCGGGTCTGTACCTTAATTAAGACCACAGCCGCTTCCTTGCCACCATGAGATCTATCTGTGTCGGTGCGTCGCAAAGAAAATTGTAAAAAAATAAAATAAAATGGACATACCACACTTGTGAAATTCTGCTCTTCAACCTAATGACTTCGAATTTGCAGGCAACGAAATTTCTCAAGTCGCCAGGCTTTCTGCCTCTTCCCAGTGGACAGCCATTTGTGAAGAAATCGTTGACATTCAGCGGAGTTTGCATTGAATGTAAAGTATACAATCCATTGAGCATCCTGCTCATCTTTTGCACGACTGTGTCATTACGAGAAGTAGTTTAAAGGCATTATTGACATAAATATGTCCTATTTCCTGGGGGCATCCCAATATTTGTGTAACAAAATAGTATCATCTAACAAACTGTGAGTCGCGATGTTACCTAGCAACAGCACCTTGAGTGCTGCACAGGCCGTGGATGTTTGTTATGGCCATCCATCAATACTTCACATCACACTGCATCACACATTTTATTGAAAGACATTGGCTGCAATAACACACTGTTTTAATTATTTCCGAATTATAGCATAAATGTTGAAATTTATTGCAGTTTTATGAAATTCCTTCTGGAAAATATGCACCTAAAAATCTTGGATAAATCTGAAATTTTGCGAAGGCCGTTAATATTTCTCCATCCAGCAAAAGCATTCTTTGGTTTAGATCGGGATAATATTTTACAGGAAGGTAGTAAATATATTTTTATTAAGTGTATGAAAATTCTAAAGTGAAAATATTTCGAGCAAGTCCACTTTCGAAAGTAATTTAAGTTTGATTAGGTTCACACGCCCAGGTACCCTTATAGTTGGTTTGTGAATGCTCTCGAGCCTCGTAGAGTTTGTTCTACCGGCAGCTCCCATGATGAAGACTGGTGCTGTCTATAACTCTTGTATGCGGTCAGCCTCGGGACTTTTATGGTTATTGAAGTCAGTACATGCCATATTTCATCTCTGGGAAATTCATTACGTCAATGCGTTCAGATTAGGTGTGCCCTCAGGATTAATGACCACATCCTGGAAGGGAAGTAGTCCAATTCAATTCATGTTCACTGTTCGGAATAAGATCAGAGAAAGAAAAGAGTAGATCACGTGGGCGCACAACAAACCTTTCTTAATGAGCTGCCCGCGTCTTCCGCCCACATATCTCGATTTAGCGCTCTTCTACAAAGATTTATATATTCTAACGCCTCCCACTGTGATAAACGTCCCAATCGTTGTTTTACAACACCACCGAGAACAGGTATCGCCCAATCATAACACAGGTAGGTGTCTTGAATACCCAATGGAATTTTTCACAAAAAGTACCACATTATTTTCTCGTGCCGTACTAGCTCAAAATCTTTTCAGAACGAGTTACTTTATTCAAACCTTAAGTAACCCTCTTATTATTAAAATTCTGCCAAACATGGTATGTTTAAACTTTGCTTTCTAGACTGGCATGAACCCTAAGCGGCTACATGATTAGAGTATGTTAAAGTATATTTAATTACGAACAGTCTTTCATCTGCTGTGATCCAGTTAGTATTGAACTGTAGGAGCGTATCAATTGGCAAGGACTCTTACTTACCAGCCAAATTCTATGTTCTCAGAGTTGACAGAAAGCCGCTGGCGTTGAAACTGTTATGATTCATTTTAAAATTATCACATTATTTCAAATAGATTTACCTTGACACCATAAAAAAATATTTAGGAACTGATATTTTCCGTTCAGTTTTCACCACAGGCCTACTTTGAAGTGGATTTTCTCATAATCTTTTCGCCTGGATTTCAAGAAAATTTCGCGTACTCAGTACGAAATCTATTTATAAATATCACTGATGTCTGATGAGTAGGGCCCGGATTTAAAGAAATGCATATGCAAATGCATATTTTGAAGGTTAGTGCATATTTTGAATGTAAGTGCATATACAGATATATTTTTCTTTTATGTTGTGATCAATTATCCAAGATTTCTGAACGAAATGACAAATGACAAATCTAACAAACTCTATATGTTGTGCATCCACTGGCAACACGAGAAGCCTTTCCCGGTCAAGGAAAGTGCTTTCAGTGTCGCAATACAAGCAGGTAGACGGGTATTGACCCTTTTCACAACAGCTATTTCCACCGGAACTTGTTCTCGCAAGACGGGTAACTTGGTTATCCGCAGTGTCATTATACCAGGAGACCTTTAATAAAGTAAAAGATATAGTTAAAATTATTGATGATAGTCATACTGCGTGTGTCTTGAAGCAAAGTGCGCATTTGAATCTGAAACTGTATAGGCCTATAAAGATATGAGTTTCATCTATGTGCATTATTCATCACTTTAGATGACGATTAAGGACCTAGAAACTCACGGTGCACCCCTACATAAATCCCTTCAGTTAATTCAACACACCATTAGTTCTTTAAATTGCGTCCCTGGTGAAACTGGAGAAAAAGTTAAAAGGAAACTCAGTGCAGTGTTGGACTCAAACCCGGGACTAGAAATGTTAAGCAACTGCATAAGTGGAATCAGACAATCTTTGCCAGAATAATTTTCCCAGCAGTCAGTGCCAGTGTACAAGTGTTGCCCAGTTACGTCCGTCGACGTAGAACGATCATTTTCATCGTATAAATTAATTCTGTCCTACAACAAAAAGTTACTGACCCCTGAAAACATTGGAAAATAGTTGATAACCTACTGGCATACATCAGTTTGCAAGTAATTAAAATGTTTATCATTTTAGCACTGAGTTAAAATTAAATAATGCGTTTGTAAGTGTATTTTGTTTTATTTTTAGTGCATATTTTCGTGCATATTTTCAACATTTTAGTGCATATGTGCATGCATATTTTTGGAGTTTTTAGTGCATATGAATCCGGGACCTACCGATGAGATATGAAGCAGCGAGGTCGTGAGGTTGCCCTTCTTACTTTGAAGGGATCCATACGGATATTGAGAAACCATCTTTATGGTCTTTGAACAAAGGAGATATCCACAATCTGAACAGTTATACATTTGGAGATAAAGTCATAGCCTCATATTTATTGGTTTTCTTTTTTATGTCTATTGGAAGACGGTGTTATACGCGGGATGGTTCTCCTTTAATGACTCTGCACTGAACATGCATTTTGCTATCATAGATCTAGTTCTGTTGCAGCTATCGAGGATCTGTATGGCAGTGCATAAGCGGACAAACAGCGTATAGATGGACAACTGCACATTTCCCACGTCTATCAATCAGCCGAGTGGCCACAGGGGACGAATGGTTATATCGATATTTTAATCGCACTCTTAACAGTGTTGGTAGTCATAAAAGTGAGTTTTTTATTTCGATATGTTAATGAATGCAACTATGTAGAACTTACTACTCTCATATCCGAATTCAGCATAAATAAGCAGTGTGAAATCTGTGATGTTACAGGCTCATATCTATCATCTGTGTATTGAACGAAAGAGAAAATAAAAAAAGAGATCGGCAAATGCTCATTTCCCATGTATTTCAATCAACTTGGTAATTTGAATGATCCAAATTACTGGGAATGATAGGATGCAGGTGTTCTAATTTCATGTCTATTGAAATATACTATGGAAATTACACCCAGATGATCCTACATATTCTTATAGTGCTCAATAAAAATGCTGAGAGTAAAATTTCTTTTATATCACCTTCCTTTATTGTTGATAATTTTCGATTTTTTTTTCAATAACCTCTGCGAACCGTATAGAGAAAGCAAACCTCATTGAGGAGGTAAATATCATGTGACGAGAAAATCCGATGATCACTGAAAGTCTTTAGGGTCCCGGGTTCGATTCCCGGATAGGGTTGGGGATTTTAACCTTCACTGGTTAATCCCGATGTTTCGGGGTCCAGATGTGAGTGCCGTCTGCAGTATTAGAATTCATAACAGGTAAGACGCCATCGTCACAGACGAGCAGGTCGCCTATAAGGCGTCAACTTAAAATACCTCACTAGGCCTCTCCGAAGGCCATACATTATTATTATTATTATTATTATTATTATTATTATTATTATTATTATTATTATTATTATTATTTTCCAAACTAAAATGCATTTAGGTGTCAAAGTGTTTCCAATAACGTAACACGTATTTCCGGGTCCTGAACTAAAATTAATTGATTTCTCTGAAAATACTGAATTATAGTCTACTGCCAATAATTCCACAGAAATTTGCAATAGTACTTTGGTATTAAATATTTTAATTATTTTTGTCTTTATTATGATTGTAAATCAATAAAAGTGAAAGGGCGAAAACTGAATAAATATCATAAATAATGAAATGCGCCACTGCTTGAGGACACATTTTCTAAAAAATGTGTACCTAAATCCTTCCGTAATGTGAATTTTGTTTAAAGTAAGAGGATTTGTTCTAGTATTATTTTGTATATATTTTTCCTTTCTACCATTGCAGATTGCCACAAGACAAAGAATACCAGAGACAAATAACTGTGCATTACAAAGATCCCCTCATGCACATAATAATAGACATAAAAAGAAAACCAGTAAATATGAGGCTATGACTTTATCTCCAAATGTATAACTGTCCAGATTGTGGATATCTCCTTTGTTCAAAGACCATAAAGATGGTTTCGCATTATCCGTATGGATCCCTTCAAAGTATGAAGGGAAACCTCACGACTTCACTGCTTCATATCTCATCAGACATCAGTGATATTTATAAATAGATTTCGTAATGAGTATGCGAAATTCTCTTGAAATTTAGGCGAAAAGTTTATGAGAAAATCCACTTCGGCGGTTGTTCTGGGTGTGTATTTTCCCGAAATTTCCTACATTCGTTTTTGTAGATCATGGGGCACATTGACAAGTCTTAACTCGTTCATCATCATCATCGCAATAATAATAATAATAATCTCTTATTGTAACAACTCATTAGGGCCTTGGCCTGTCAAAAAGATTTCTACCCACCGAGATGGCCTGTAGGTACTGGAGTGTCGCGTGATGAGCGCGATGACATCCTCAGCTGTGTTTCTTTAGTTTTTTGGCCGGGCCCGCTGACTCTCATATCAACAGCTCCACGGTCGGTCTCACGAGGCCAAGTAAATCCAGTTACAGCACTAACTTCAGAATTAAAATTCATAGATTTGCCGAGAATCGCACAGGGGGCTCCCGAGTAAGAGGCAGGCTCGCTACCCCTACACCATGTGGTTGATTCTTGTTGTTAATAAATAATAATAATAATAATAATAATAATAATGACCAGAGCAACGAGTCACAACCTGCTTGATATTATAATGAAAAAAACAAGGTGTTGAAGGTCACTTATTTGATTGATGTTGCAATCCCATTCCCTGAGAACATCCAAAAGAAGTTCAAGTACCTGCCTCTATCAAATGAAATAAGAGAGATATGGCACCTGGATAGCGTTGCTGTTGTTGTTGTTGTTATACTGTAATCCAGGGGCTTAGAATAAATTTTACATTTTATTTTTACCGTTTGCTTTTATGTCGCACCGACAAAGGTAGGTGTTTTGGCGACGGTGGGATAGGAAAGGGCTGGGAGTGCGAAGGAAGCGACCGTGGCCTCAATTAATGGGAAATCACGGAAAACGATCTTCAGGGCTGTCGACAGTTGGGTTCGAACCCACTATTTCTCGAATGCAAGCTGATAGCTACGTGACCAAACCGCACAACCACTTGCTCGGTACTTATAATTATTGTTTGGAGCCAATAATGTGATCGCGTTCATCTTGCCGGACGTGTCACCACCTACCAATGTCTTGAGCGCTTATCGCCACCATCTCTTGCTGTGTCCATGTACTAACTATGATTGTCGTGGTTTCCACAACATATGACCAATGTATGGTAGCACAGTGGAAATGTTCAAAATAGTTGTCACGACTTATGCCCCAAACCTCGTATTTCGCTAGTAGAAAAAGGGGTTGACGTTCTCTCCCTTCACCATTCGCTACTGACGTCCTGAAAGCGGTCCCTCCTTGTTGGTGCACATTATGCTGCCAAGGTAGCCACTTCTTTTAGTTGCTATTTATCGTTGTCATTTCAATACTTCACACAGTTTGGCGTTGTTTTCCTTTTTATTACCTGTTTACTTAAATTTTGCTAGTTATGACACGGCGCTATTTCATTTCGAATCATTCTTGAAGGCTGCTCGTGACATCATGTATGCGGGAGCGATTTGACTGCCTTGAGGTGTCTCATTTATTTAAATATCAGCACAATGAGCCATCGAGAGCTCATTCTTTTTTCTTTTCTTTCAAGGTTTCTTCACCCACTATATCGTGATTTATATACATGACAGAGACAAGGTGCGTTCTTTCAGGGACGAGCAGTTATTAAGCATGATGATTTTGGAATGGTCTTACCTGTTCTTGTACCATGACGTGTCTATTCGATGAACTTTATAGGATTCGCGATACTCAATCATTTAATGTGTATCAACTCCTCTGTTGTTAATAGAAAGTTATATTTAAATTTTTTTTTACAAGTTTCTTTACGTCGTACGGGCACAGATAGATCTTATCGCAACCATGGGAGAAGAAAGGGCTAGGAATGGGAAGGAAGCGGCCGTGGCCCTTCTTCTTCTTCTTCTTCTTCGTCTTCGTCGTCCTCTTCTTCTTCCTCTTCGTGCGGGCCTATAACTATTTGTTCCCAGCCTCGACCTCTAAGATCTTTTGCTACCATGTTTTTCCTTCATTAGCACCTAGATATACCTGCTCCCTTCGCAAAGCTGCAGGTTATTCTTATTGGGTCTTCTTGGGTTTTTTCTCTCTCTTCACGTGGTAGTCCTAGAGTGGAGAGACTGATTCAACCCAGCACCCCACATTCGAAAAGTATGTGTTCAGCTGATTCCTCTGCTTCATTGCATTTTCTTCATATGTTGTCTCTTATTACTCCAATTCTTTGTAGATGTTTCTTCAGATGGCAGTGCCCTGTCAACAGTCCTACTACCCATCTTATATTTTCTCTGCTGAGTTTCAACAGTTCTTTAGTATGCTTCTTGTTTGGTCCTTTTATCAGTTTCTTTGCAAGCCTGCATCCTGGAGTATTTTTCCTGTTCTCCATTTGTTTCTTTTTGTACCCATTTTCCTATGTAGTGTCGGGCTTGTACGTAGGAAATCCAGCATACAGGTTCTGGGTCTACAAATTGTGTTTCTGCCCCTTTCCTGGCCAGTTTATCTGCCTTTTCATTTCCTTCTATACCTGCATGCCCTGGTACCCATATTATTTTGACAATGTTGTACTTTGAGAGCTTCAGGAGAAGTGAATGGCAATACCAGACAATTCTGGATATTATCCGGACTGCTTCTAGTGCCTTAATGGCCGCTTGGCTGTCCGTAAAATGTTCGTATTCATATAGTTCATTTTCAGATTTTCTTCAAGACATGTTGTGATGGGCCGTGACCCTAATATTAAGGTACAGACCCAGCATTTGCTTGCTGTGAAAATGGGAAACCACGGAAAACCATCTTCAGGGCTGCCGACAGTGAGGTTCGAACCCACTATATCCCGAATACTGCCCACTTTCTCTCGAATACTGGATACTGGCCGCACTTAAGCGACTGCAGCTGTCGAAATTAGCGAACTTAAATCCCATACAACTTCTTTCCCAAATATCTGGGTGTCAAACTGGACCGATCCTTATCATTCAAACAGCATCGCCTGAATCTTTCAAAGAATCTGAGACTAAAAGTGTAAATCTTATTCTGCATTAACTAGCAGGGAACAAATGGCGTGCATATGTTTTTTTTTGCTTTACGTCGCACCGACACAGATAGGTCTTATGGCGACGAGGAGACAGGAAAGGCCTAGGAATGGGAAGGAAGCGGTCGTGGCCTTAATTAAGGTACAGCCCCAGCATTCGCCTGGTGTGAAAATGGGAAACCACGTAAAACCATCTTCAGGGCTGCCGACAGTGGGATTCGAACCCACTATCTCTCGGATGCGAGCTCACAGCCGCGCGCTCCTAACCGCACGTGCATATGTCAACACTCTTTGCACTGCTTCACTTTCGCGCATACTCGGCTGGTGAGTACTGTGCTCCTTCATAGCAAAACAGCGTGCATTCGATCAAGATTGACGTGTAGCTTAGTGAATAGTTGCCAGTGGCGTAGTGAGCTCCACACCTACTCACTGGCCGCCTACTCGAACAAACATTGCTCCTCCAGATCTGACGAGAAGCCCAGCGAAAGCACAGTTGCTCAAGAAGACCTTAGCCCACAGGAATTCACCCTCGTACACCGCCTTGCGGGATCCACCAGCAACGCGGTTAAATTCCCCGAAGCCCACTCTGGACTAATCTACATGTACTTGAAAGCAGTGTTGCCAAGTCTACAAATAAAAAATCGGTAGGTTGTACGTAAACATTTCGGGAGTTTTGATGAAAATTTCGGTAGTTTCTCGAGCACTGAAATGTTATATTGTAACTAAATTAAAGAATCCAATAGTCATGTGAAGTTATTATGAGAAAAATATACAATTTCACTCACCCGTACTCTCTGGTCACTCCGTAGCCTACTTCTTCTTCTTCTTCTTCTCCTTCTTCTTCTTCTTCTTCTTCCTCTTCTTCTTCTACTTCTTCTTTTTTTCTTCTTCTCCTTCTCTTTCTCCCCATTGTTCTTGTAGATGTAGTTATTCATCATGCGTAGAAATTCTGCGCTAATTTTAAAGTTGTTGCGGGATGTAGATTTTATATTCTATACGCGGGTCGGGGATTTCCCTTCGAGTGATGCTGTTAAGCGTGAGTTTTGAGTTCAGTAGCAGGGGAGAGATCACGTAATTCTAGCCTAACATTAATTCGGGGAAGTACCTAACCAGTGGTGTTATCGACAAAACGTCATGCAGTGAGACAAGGAAAGAGTTTTTAGGCACAATTATATTACAACCTGTGTCTGAAAAGTTGGTAAATGGTCTTATTAAATAAAGACAACGTAAGTTATACAAAAAACTCCTTTACTGGCCTTCAAAGTAACCTTCGTTAGCTACAACACACTTTTGACTGCGACTGTAAAGCTGCTGCTGGAAGCTGGCAGCAAACGCTTCTTTTGGAATCTCCCGGAGAACCCTTGTCACGCGTTATTGGATACCTGCTACACTGTCGAACCGGTGGCCTTTCAGGGTTAATTTAAGACGGAGAAAATTAAAAAAAATCTTCCGGCGCCAAATCCGGAAAATACGGAATGTGTGGAAGAACAGTCACTTGGCGCTCAGCGGGAAACTGAGTCACGCGGATCGCGGTGTGCGGACGGGCATTGTCGTGGAGGAGCGTCCACTGTCCACTCCAGTACAGTTCAGGCCGAACCCGTCTGATGCGTTGTAGTAGCTGTCGTATGTACCATTAATAATTATTATTCATTTTCGTCAACTTTGGGTTAGAGGGAAATTCGGGAGATTTTTTCTCGGTTGTCTGATGTGTTGCAAAATATCGGGAGATCTCCTGAAATTTCGGGAGACCTGGCAACACTGCTTGAAACAATCATTGTATCCGCAGAAAGGAGACAGCGATCGGAACAAAGTCCACCGGCCGACACCTTCCCGATCAAGGACCCCAAAAAGAAAGTACCAGGTTTCCATCTTCCTGGACATCAAGGGCGCCCATACACATAATCGAATAAAATAATCGAATGAGTTTCAAATATCATTCAGTTGTATCGCATAGAATATTCGGATGCGTCATGAATCAGTTTTTCGGTTTAAGTGCGTCGGATGGATAATCGATTGAAATAAGCGAATAGATGAACTCTAATGAAAAATAGAAATACGCCTTTTTCCAAACATATGTCCAAATGTTGAAACTAAATGAGTGGATAAACTGTCTTAATAACATCACTTTTCATTCCATTATTTTGAAAGTATTCACTGTTCAATTTCCTCATTCATTCCAGTGCAGTTCCGAATGAATAATCGAAAACATAATCGGTTGGAAAAAATATTCACTATTCGATTGCCTCATTCATTCGTATGAATAATCGAAAAATAATCGAATGGGAAATATAATCGAATAAAATGAAACGATCAAATAATCGATTATTTTTAATTCGACTATCCCATCACTACGCTACGGTGACACTGGTTGAAACCACCGGTGTCTTTGTGTTTGATGCTGATTTCTCAGCATGACTCCCAAGCCGTTCTTAGGACACGCGCCGATTTAGCAACACCGCCGCGCAGAGCCCATTTGAATTCGCCCGCGAAGTGATATGATTGGCTAACTACAGCAGCTGATAAAATAACAACGGTGTGAGATATCGAATTGCTTAATTATTTATCAGTATGACCAACCCTCTAACGCTGATAATTTCATAATTTCGGTTCACCTTGTATTTTACCTTGTATGTATACATTGTATATTATTATACGGAAGTGCTTGTAAACGTTTTTCGATGATAATAATAATAATAATAATAATAATAATAATAATAATAATAATAATAATAATAATAATAATGTCCTTCTGGCTGTTTCCCGTTTCTTAACGTGGCCATGAATGCCGCGTGTTGTCGGAGGATTCTTCTGAATTCACGTCGCTACTGAAGTTCATTAATCATTTTCCACTACTTATGACCCTGTCTCTGCAATATAGACCCCCTACCTCCAACACCCTTCGTGTAATTTAACTTTAAATATTAATGTTTTGACCTTGATTAATGATTTTTAAATTTTCCAGTAACTACTTTTTACTGTTTTCAAAGACGCCGAGATGCCAGAATTTTGTCCCATAGAAAATCTCCTACGTGCCAGTAAATCTAAAAAACATGAGGGTGGCATAACTGAGTACCTTCAAATACCGTGTGACTAAGCTGGGATCGAACCCACCCCGTTTTTCCCCCAATCGGGGACAGCCGGTCCTCCACCATCTGAACTATTCATTCCGACTCTGACCTTACCTTGCTTAACCCAAAATATGGGCGCCTTTTCCATTCGTTTCTTATAGGGTCTACTTATCTTTTCAATTGATCTTTTACAAAAATCAATCGTTAATCGCCACCGTTCTCATATGGATTTGCGTGATTGTTTGCAAAGACTTTGATTTTACATTTCCACGCACTGTGACCTATCCCACAATAATACAAATCATCGAAAGATATTCACTGGATATTTATTGGAACGTATGGGAGTTCCTATGGGACGAAATTCTGACATCTCGGTGTCTTTGAAAGCCGTAGTAGTTACTGGAACGTTCATTTAAAAATCATTAATCAAGATCAAAAAATTAATATTTTAAGTTAAAGAACACGAAAGGTGTTGTAGGTAGGGGGTCTAGGACGTAATTAATGATTTCCCAATTCCAATTCGTTGATATGAATCAACAGCTACAACAATATATATACTCTGAATTCAAAAGTAGCTGTTCAAATTAATGAATTAATGTCTTCTACTTTCAACATTAGTTGGGTTGATTTACACTTCGTTTATGGATGCTACTATTCTTAGTTAAAACTAACACATGTGCATTTACTGAAAGATATAATGAGTTCAAGAAATGTTCTGTATTATTTTGTTTCCAGGAGTCTTAGTTGTCATTAAATGAGTATGTTTTACTTTGTTTCAGGAACATCGTGTACAATATTAGCCTACGGGACCTGTCAGAATTCACGGAACAGGTAAGACTTCTTTCTGCTAGAGAATGCTATGATCTACTATTCATTATTATTTTTAGTCTTATTTTAGAGATACAGAAGTTGGTTGAAGATCTCACAACAAACGACCTGAAGCTATGATTAACTTAACTTGTTAAAGTGGCAGGATGCATTTTTTTTTTCGGACATCCATGCTTTGATATTTTCAGCAGAAAAATAACTCTCATGTTTCTTGTACATGGGTAAAAATATTATCTGATGTTTTACTGCAAATATGGCATCAACTATATGTTGGTTTAGCTTTTATTGCTGAATAGTGGAAATAAAATTTAGCAAAATATTTGACGAAATAAAATAGCGAAAAATATACCGAAGGAACTTTTCATAAATGACAAAATTAGGTATTAATTTTCACCACCTCTACTCATAAGTTACGTTTGGTATGTTTTATTACGAAAATTTACGTTCATTAATTCGTCTGTTGACAGTGCAGGCGAGAAGTGCTTGGTGTACTTTTCAAATACATTAATTAAATATATGGCTGCAACGCGAGAACTCATCTTTGTTTACAATATTTAAAAGTACATTCTCAGTATTTTGTAATTTAACGAGCGGGCGAGCAGTTACCAAATCAGTATTCGCTGCTTAGACTTGCCTCTCTTTAGCAGTTTCGTCAGCGAAGTTGATGCTAGAATGGGAAACTAACTGGTGCGCTATATAAATCTCTTACGTAATGCTCCTTTATGTTGTGCAAGAACTTTTTATTAATATATTATGTCGTATTATCAGCGGTGTGTGAAACTGGCCACGTCATGAGTGTGTGTTAAGGCGCAATTCCCAGAGCCATTGTAAAAGTTGCAGTAATGAGATATGGGCATGCAAGACCTTGCGAACTACCCTGATAGGTCACTTGGCACAAATTTCTAACCCAAGCTGCTGAGCAAACAACCAAGAAGAATATATATTCGAGAGGAGTGAAATGTAAGCACTTTAGTTTTCAATTTATTTTCCTATTTCCCTCCTCCAGTAGGTACATAAATAATTCGTCGCATTTCTTGGCTGATTGTTGAATGTTATTGCACTGACTCTCAGCATGAATTTTATTTTTTTAAATGGATATAGTTCACTGTAATTTCCTTCTCCTCCCTCCCTTCCCCCTCGCCCCGCCTCTCTGATAAAGGTCGATAGACTACTCATTCTTTGCCATTCCTTGTTTACATTTTGGGTGTTACTGTCGAGAGAGTGATAAAACGGCCTCCCTCCTTTCTAATAATCTCCCTTCACGTCATCAACATGACATAGAAATTATAATAAGAAATATTCTTCTGGTAGGATTTATTGCTACCTTACTCGCTCTTAACATATATTTAAGTATGGTCTTAAATTTCATCTGACTAAGCCCGTAGTATTTAAAGAAGCATTCTGGCAGATGCGGCTGGATGGTGAACATTGCACGGTGTTTCCACATTCTTGCATTCCTTTCTCCTTCCCCTTGCTTGTGGATCACTAGTTCGTTCGTTCAGACAGCTGTATTCTGTTGTACACAACTCAGAAGTGAGAGGTTTGACAACTGCAGGCAACACCAGCCGGCCAGCAGGCTTATCTCCATGACTACCGCTATGGACCCGCCCCCTTTCCATGTCAACCGTACCCCCTACTGCTTAGACTACTGGAACGGAGTTCTGTCATGTCCCATGTTTCCTCAGTTCAACAAACCAACAACAACTTATTAGCCTGTTAAAGACATAACAGTGTTATTATTTCTATGTCCCACTAACTATTTTTACCGTTTTCGGATACGCCGTGGTGCCGGATTTTTGTCCTTCATGAAATAATGTTCGGTGATAAAAAGAGATGATGCATAGTGCTTAGAAAAAAAGTTTTGAATATGCTGGTTCAGTGCACTTTTTTTCTTACTACCATCTGTATGTACATACATTGTGGTGGGTTGCGAAGAGTACATGCAAAGAAAAACTTGAAGTCAGCTATGCAAGTGCACCAAAACAGCGACAACGGAAAAAGTTGGTAATGTGGAACTTCGAACAAGAAATTTCCATTGTGTGGCAGATCAAGGCACCTCGGGCCCTGAAGCATATTTGAACACGACAGGGCATACTCATCACCAAGTAATCCAACTTGTTTTGGGGCAGATTATCCCACTCTTGGATAGCAAGTTCCAGTCAGTTGTTGAATGTTAATAGGAGAATTAGAACGTTGGGTAGTCCCTCTCTTCACTTCACCTCATCCATGTCGAACTCAGGTCATGTCCGCAGAATATGCCGGCCACACCATTCGCTGTATGCCATAAGTTCCGAGGAATTGATTGTTCACTCTAGATCGATGGGTTCTAACATTATCATCCGCTAGTGTCCGACTCGTTGGCTGAATGGTCAGCGTACTGGCCTTAGGTTCAGAGGGTCCCGGGTTCGATTCCCGGCCGGGTCGGGGATTTTAACCTTAATTGGTTAATTCCAGTGGCCCGGGGGCTGGGTGTTTGTGATGTCCCCAACATTCCTGCATCTCACACACCACACATAACACTATCCTCCACCACAATAACACGCAGTTACCTACACATGGCAGATGCCGCCCACCCTCATCGGAGGGTCTGCCTTACAAGGGCTGCACTCGGCTAGAAATAGCCACACGAAATTATTATTTATCCGCTAGTGTAAAGACTTCGCCCACAGAGGGTGCAGATCCTGTAACTTCCGGTGGAAAGATGTTGTCCCTGTATATCAGACCAGCCACGTTACCCTGGAGAGGAATTAGAAGCGTATTCCGACTAAATTTGACGGAAACCCCTTGCTGCTAAGGGCTCGCTCCATCTCCCACCGGGTCGTCTCTGGACGCTACTCCGATGAGCATTTAAATGAGAGATACGTCGCTAGTTGCATGTAGCAACCCGCTTCGCCCTGACGACGATGGCAGTACGGCGTGACAGGGACTCAACAAGATATCGGAAGCCTGGGAAGCAATTCGGAGAAGTGTCAGTGGCGCGCATTTCTTTCTCGGCTGCATAGAGTTGAAGTTGGCTAGCATTATCATGTCCATGGAGTGTTCATCGAACCAGTCAACCACAATTCGGACGGTGCATTGTGTTACTGTGTGTACCAGTCTCTTGCAATGTACTGGAGATGAACAAATTGGGTGGACATGTTGTCACAGCAGGTTTCTATCTCGTTCGTCGGTGAGGCACGTCAGATGTACCAGGAGTCCCATTTCGTCTCAGTGAACAACTTCCATGCAATGATCAACCACCTTCGGCCTGAACTGTGCTCTGCTGACAAGAAGAATCCATGTTTACCTCAGTCTGCACGTGTAGTCTATACAGCACCGACCCTGCAAGCGATGTTAAACTAACAGACACGACAAATGCCTCCTATCAGAGAAATATCGCACCTAATCAGGATTTATCATGACTGTGTCGCAGACATTGATCTACAGTGCATACTGTAAACGTATGTGAGGTCTGTCTGTCTGTCTCTGTTTTTCAGCCCAGATACTGGTTGGATACCCAGACAGTATTACCAAAAGTTATGTCGTTATGGAAGTAACACCTCTCACAACACTCAAAAGCATAGTCATGCTCCGAATGTCATTACTCAGTCCATTCACACCTCAGCAGTTTCCAAACTGTGTCCCAGTCTTAAATGAGAGTGGGACTTTACTGGAAGTTACATTTTACTCTGGGCTGTGCAAAAATACTGCATCCATAAAGAAATGACAAGATGCGAATGTTCGATGTGCCGTAGCATATACCCCGCGAAATCGTAGTATGCGAATCTTTCCATAAACTGAGAGGTTGACTTCCCCGTCACATTCGCATCCTTTACATGTGGCCTGTACACACAGGGGCATACTCTCAATGGAACTTACATAACATACATAAAAACGTACTTGGAAGCACTGCTCAAGCACAAGTGTACGTTAATGTTCTTGTAACGTTAATACATACCAACAGTACTAATAAGAGTTCGTTTTTATATCCATTTATATACCCTGTGAGTGTTCTGTTTGTTAACTTGCATTTATACACCTGTCCTTGTGTGGTCGTAGCAATATGGACTAGAATTGCTAAGAAACCAGCTGGTTTTTCTGAGGCAAGTACCAATTCTGACTTAAGGGCCGACAACCTTTAAACTGTGCTTTAAACAACAAGCATCATTACCAATTCTGAATTTTCCAGAAATTGAAATAAGGAAACCGTTATCAGTGTGACCAAGTAGGGATTCGAGATCAGCTCTCTCGGGTTCATTGGTCCTTGGTCACATATAATTGACCGTCAAATGTAAACCTAATTCTCCTCTGTTTACTTCTTCTTCCTAGGACGTTATTTTTTAATTTGGATTCTCTTTATCACTTTTTTTACTTGTGCGTTAAGATTATCTTAAAAACTGCATTAAATTTCATATATTCCTCGTATCATTGCCAAGAAACAGTAACAATCAATCAATCACTACTGATGTGAATTTAGTAAGTGTGGTCAAAGGATTTTGAATGTGTTCACGTCCTCGTAGAAAATACAGAAAGACAAAAACTATCAGAAAATGGGTGTGGTGAATAATAAAGGCGTATTATTGCAGTCTTTAAAATGCAGCTTAAATATCGTTATGTTCTGGCACATTGGAGCACATGATAAATTCAACTTTATATAAAAAGGCAAAATTACAATTTTATTTCGAAATAATGTTCTCAGGCGAATTCTTCAATTAATTGGATTGATTTCTGAGATCTCCCTTGTGTAAACACGTTCCTTATCAGTTTTCCTCAAAAGGTAGTAGAGAACAGAATCTTATCGGAAAATAATACTTAAAACCTATTCCTTTAATCTCCTCGTAATATCTTAGCAATGAATCGGTCATTAGGTCTTCTGTATCCGTGGGTGAGTGAATGTGCATTAATGAATAAGGAGCAGGAAATTAGTCTTCTCATACTTTCTCCGCATTCCTTCCAGCAGGTACTTTCTTCATGTAATAGGTTCTCAGTCAAGACTGTTAACAGATTCCTTATTAGGATAGTGAATGTGCATTCCATTGCTTCAGTGTTATGTAGTCTTGTGTTGTGATTAATATTCTTAATTAAAGTGTGAAAGGAAGTGATTTTGGTTATAAGAAAGCCAGTTATTACATGAAACGTATGATTCTGCGTTACCAACTATTCAAACCCTTAGACAGTTATTCTGAACAAATTAGATGTATTGTGCAACCCAGTGCACTATCGACCAGAGCATCTGAAATTCCTAATGTGAAGCCCAACCACGGTGGCCAATATCCAACATTCGATAGATAGGCGTAAGCGGCTCTCACAAGTAGCTGGAGTCCATTAAAGGTAAGGTAAGGGAGTATTCTGCCCGAAGGGAGATCCGAACCTCCCCAGAGTATTACGTACGGTAGGGTGGCCAGTTCCTTTCAACTTCTCCATTCCCTTACCCCCCACCAACAGCGCGTGGCACGCCCAATGTTGCTTAACTTCGGAGATCTCACGGGGTCCGGTGTTTCAACACGGCTACGGCCGTTGGCTTAGATCGTGGATTGGAAATAAATTGGGACTTCCTTCATGGTGTATATAGACGGTGGTGGTGGTGTTTTAAGGAGCAAAATAACAGTATTACGAACTTCACCTAATAGACACTGGATAACAGGGATAGAGGAGTATTTTCAGAGCTGAAAGGGAATTCAGAATGAAGACACATGCTTTTAGTGAGTGAGTTTTCTGGAATTCGGTAGGGAAATATTTGAGGAATCATGCCAATCTCCTAGGGTTCGACTCACGAACTTTGAAGTATTCATTTCACTGTTTTAGTAAGTCAAGGTGCCCGCTCTCGAGAGAATTTACATAATGTTTAAGACCCACAATGGAGTCTCTGATGCGTCATTTGAGGTCAGTCTTACTTATTAAAGTGGCGTGTCTGGGCTCGGCTGCACGCAAGTTGCAAGACTTCCCAGCTTAAATGTTGGCAAATACTGCAGTTTGATGGGTGGCCTTATCGGCACAGGAACTTAGCCAAGTGACAAATAGCTTTGCTCGACACTCGGAACACACACGGAGTAATGCAGCCTACATTCGCAAGATAGACTGCATTCATTTTAAATTGTAATTGTACTGACCTTGACAGTACGTACTGTAAGAGAGATAGCCTGTTACTGTGAGAGGCAAGGTAAGTTTGATCCCTGAAGGAAATGCTACTGCCTAAGTGAAAGGCATAAAGTTAGAATTTAATTTTAAGGGGTTGAATTTTAGTGATATTTTAACATTGATTGCTGTGATGACTAGCCATGGATGCCCATGACTCAGAGATCCACAGCCAGTGCAGCTCTCTTTATACAGATCCATGGCATGTGCAGCACTCAAGGTACTGTTGCCAGGTAACATCACGCCACACATTTTGTTACGTGACACTTTCGTTACACACATTTTCCGATTTAAGACATATTTGTCAAAAATCAATTTACCATGGTCAAGCCATGCCAGTAAAATACATAAAATACACCATACCAGTGGTTCTCAAAATATGGTACGCGTACCCCGAGGAGTATTTTTTTTTACAAGTTGCTTTACGTCGCATCGACACAGATAGGTCTTATGGAGACGATGGGGCAGAAAAGGGCTAGGAATGGGAAGGAAGTGGCCGTGCCTTAATTAAGGTACAGCCGCAGCATTTACCTGGTGTGAAAATGGGAAACTACGGAAAACCATTTTCAGGGCTGCCGACATTTGGGTTCGAACCCACTATCTCCCGAATACTGGATACTGGCCGCACTTGAAGCGATTGCAGCTTCGAGCTCGGTCCCTAGGGATACGCCTGAGAATTTTAGCAGGTACGCAAGCAGCCTTCAGAGGGAAAAACGAAGAAAAATTGTAATATGGAAATAAATGAAAAATGAAAATCCACAGCCTGTTTCCAGTCATTCGACCGGGTCATGAATGGAATGAATGAAGCTCCCTTCTAGTGGCGAGGATAGGAATTGTGCCGGCTGCCGAAGCCTGTCGCACTCCTCTGGAGTATTAGTGAACGACAGATGAAATGAAATGACATTGGAGAGTGTTGCTGGGATGAAAGATGATAGGGAAAACCGGAGTACGTGGAGAAAAACCTGTCCCACCTCCGCTTTGTCCAGCACAAATCTCATATTGAGTGACCGCGGTTTCAACCTCGGAACCCAGCGGTGACAGGTCGACGCGCTGCCGTCTGAGCCACGGATGCTTCAGCTGGCTAAAATCTTTGATAATTACGAACATGACAATTACAGGATACAATGCGTTAACAGGAAATACGCATGGTTCTTCGGAACAGCTTTCCGGGCAGGGTGAGTTCTGTCATGTAGACATCCTAATCCAGGCTACAAGCCCGGAAAGCATTCTTCCGGGGTATAAGCTGGTCGAGTTGACATGTATTGTTCGGAAGAGACGGGTCCGAATGATGACTGGATTTGAGCCGAGGATTATAACAGGCTTATTTTGTGATCGCCCCTCTACGATTGTCTCTGGAAGATATACCACAGCTGCCACGAACGAATTCAATTTTCATTTTCAGATAGCTGTTCAGAATAAGCATTTATTTTTCTCTCTCCTGTTATAGCATATCATTTAGATTTTAATATGGCTGGTGTCGTTTCTTGACAAACCTTTTTTTTACAGGTATTACCAGCTGGGATTTACAACTTTGAAACAATGACATAAAGCGAACATTTTGTATTTCGTGTTTATAACACACTCTGCCTCAGTGCCGGAATGTACTAGTCAACTTGAGTTATGTCTAGACCCCGTATTTTGAGGCAATAACCATGATGATGATGATTGTTGTTTAAAGAAGCCTAACATCTAAGGTCACCGGCCCAGGTTAGAACGCGTCGTCTAGGCCGTTATTCCATAATGTAGAGAAAATAACATAAATTCTAGATGTTCTGATAGACCAAATCCCCTACACTTTATGCAAATCTCCTAGCATACCCGTCGTGCAGGAGGCTGTACAGTTCTGTATATTTTTAACAGAGAGAGAGAGAGAGAGAGAGAGAGAGAGAGAGAGAGTGTGTGTGTGTTTACAATACACAGAAATACAGAAGGGTACTCCGCATGCTACGTGACTGTCTCTTCACGTCATAGTTTCAGTGTGGTCGTCGTGAATCCAACCAGTTCATCTGTGTTCTATGCTGCAAGCCGGGCTGAGAGGTTCTGACGATAGACCTCTGACTTTCTAAACTCAAGTTGGCGGATTCGATCCCAGATCAAGGTCTTATTTTCTTCAGTTTGAGAACTATGAATCTTCTAGCGAATCCCATGACATGGTCAGATTTTTGCATCTAAAAAAAGACAATTGGTTTGGTGCACGTTTGTATTGAACCAAATTAAAATGACAATGGTTATCTGAAAGGAATCTCATTGTCACCATATTCTGTGTTGAGGAAGTATCCAAGAAAACCTTACAAAGAGTGAGGTCCTAAGAAACAAGGTGGACAGTTCGAAAGAGGCAACTCGTTGGAAAACCTCGTGGATTTATCACTTTGAAAGCTTTACTTGTCTTGGTTTAAGAACTTTACGACTGAGAAGAAATCCGGCAAATATTTGGATCTCGAATCGATGTTGCCAGATTTAAAAATAATATTTCGGGGCTCGAAAATTTCGGGAGATATAGTCAAAATTTCGGAAGATGTTAAAAAATGTCAATTTTTATTATTTTACTGAAAATTAAATGGTTATACAGTTAACATTCGGGGATAATTCATTCATTCATCTGAGGATCTTCCTCTCTGTGCTGATTATTATTATTATTATTATTATTATTATTATTATTAAAATGGACCGAACATCTAGATGACGTCCCATACCTCTTTCTTCTTGCTCTCGTTGATTTGATTCTTCGTTAGACACAGAAATACTATACCAAGTTCGAAATTTTAGCTGAATTTCACTCTTCGATTTCCTCTCGAAGATATGTGGTAGGTTATGCTTTGACAACCCACCTGTCATATTAGAACGTTAATATGCGGTAGACTTGTACCATTCGCACGTTAAACAACTCATCCTCGCACCCCAAATTCTCTTAAAACTGATTGCAGATGAAGGGAAGTTAAACGCTCAATACTGTATTGATGTCTTGTAGATTGTGTCTATAAAATGAAGACGGAAAAAGTCGTTAGGTTTCCATTAATTTCATATTTTCTGCAATATTTTCAAACAACGGAAGTTATTCCGAAATTTCATAGGATCTGGCAACACTGTTTCTAACATTACTTGTTGATGAATGTGTCTGTGAGACCGTCGTGAGATTTGTCCACAACAATAGCGAACGCCTCTTGATCCGTAAGTAGCAGACTGTTGCAGCTGCAAACGACCTTCTTTCATTCTGTTACATTACCTCTACTCTTAATCTGCTGGGCGGTTCGTATTTCATGTAATACTGTACGTGTATTAGAGTAACACCCATTTGATACCGCCATGAAATGAATATCCCGCCTATAATGCAGCACCAGAGAATCTGAAACTATATCCGTCCCTACTTTATTAGGTTTTCGGGTATTAAAATGAACAGCATTTCGTCATCCTCTAATCTTCACCCTCTCACTTGTGTGGAAACCAGGATTCCCTATGACCTGTCACGTCGCAGAGTCCGCTCGAATTTGTGAAAGAGATTTATCCTCGTATAATACGGCAGAGGTTTAAAAAGATTATATGAAATATATTTTCTGCGGAGAGGTGATCTCGTTAAGAGCAGTGAATTATGAAATGCGAAAAGACTATCGAAAATGGAGTGTTTTAATGTTATAACTCCTCTTCTATGATTAACGATAGGCCTACCGTATATTCTATTATGCTATTATTCAGTATCGGGAGATAGTGGGTTCGAACCCCACAGTCGGCTGGCCTGAAGATGGTTTTCCGTGGTTTCCCCCCATTTTTACACCAAGCAAATGCTGGGGTTGTACCTTAATTAAGATCGCGGCCGTTTCCTTCCAACTCCTATCCCTTTCCCATCCCATCGTCGCCATAGGACCTATCTGGGTCAGTGCGACGTAAAACAACTTGCTTGTAAAAGTAATATTTTAGGCTAATATAAAGGAATTCCCTTTTTTGTTCCGATTCCTTCGCTGAACGGTCAGCGAGAGGTCTTTGGTGCAAAGGGTCCCGGGTTCGTTTCCAGGTCGGGTCGGGGATTTTATCTTTGGTTAATTTCTCTGGGGGAGAGGGTGAGTAAACCGCATTCAGCTCGGCAGATAGTTGAACAAATGAGCCTGCAATAATTTTATTGAAACTGCAGTATTCCGAGTGATGTATTTGTAGTTACTCATTCATGCATCATTAAGTCATGTAATTAACAACCTGCGTTACAAATGTATTTATTCAGCTTAATTTTTAATCAAAATCAGTAATTTAATAAATGGTGAATTATACATGATGTACTGTACGTCCGTTCCGATCGCCGAATTATTGCCCAATAAAATTCGTCGCCTTCTATTCCGACATTTAGTATTTTCTTTGGAATGTTAGTTAGAATAGAGTTTACCCATATTCACCATTAACGATAAAAAACACAAGGGGGGCAGTTTCTCCGTCTTAACGACCCCTCAGCACAGGAATCAAGATGGCAGCTCCGCTTGGTGACATAAATGTAAATTTAGAGTTGACACTTCTACGGTTTGTGGAACTGCTACAACGTTTTACGCGCGGGTTTGGTTCTTGTCTTTTCTACGCTTGTGTACTTGTTGGTACGGTTCGAATGTGTTACTTGCTAGTGGTTCAACGTCGCGCTAACACATGGAAACTATTCAGCGACGCAAGGATGGGCAAGGACCTGAACTGAATAAGAAGCGGATGTGGCCTTAATTAAGGTACATCCCCAGCATTTTCATACTGTAAAATGAGAAACCACGGAAAACATCTTCAGGACTGCCGATGGTGGGGTTCGAACCCATGATCTCCCGAATGCAAGCTCACAGCTTCGTGACCCCAACCGCGCAGTCAACTCGCTCGACTGTATATTTTATCAGAGAGACTGATGAACCCCTACTCGATTCGAGTAATAATAATAATAATAATAATAATAATAATAATAATAATAATAATAATAATAATAATAATGAGGCGTAGTGCAGGTCTTTCGGTTTGACGCCTATACGAGACCTGCGCGTCTGGAGCCTTAGCTATGATGAAATGTAATATTGAAGACAGCACAAACATCCAGTGCTCCAGCCAGAGAAAATAATCAGTGGAGGTTAAAATCCACGGACCCGGCCGAGAATCGAACCAGGCACCCGTTGGAGTAGAGACCAGCATGCTAACTAGTTGGTCACTGAGCTGGACAGAAATTAGCGTCCTCGTGCCTAGGAGTTGTAGCTCTTTTCAGGCACATTTCCCATGGAGATGAGCTGCACGCACCTTTTTAAGCAGGTCCTCGAAGAAAATGAAAAATGAAAATCCACAGCTTGTTTCCAGTCATTCGACCGGGTCAGGAATGGAATGAATGAAGCCCCCATCTAGCGATGAGGATAGGAATTGTGCCGGCGGTTACGTGCCAGATGCGACCGTGCCGGATGCGACCCGGCCATTATCGTGCCAATAGCGACCGAGCGGTTAAGCATCGTGCCGCATGCGACCCATCAATCACTTACAATTGATCTGCATTAAGGGCTGTCACCAAGTGGGAGATTGCTTATAAGTAGCTAACTTGGTCTTTTCTAAAATAAAGGTCTGACACCGTTGTTAGCAGGTTCGAGTGCCAATGGTCGAAAGAAAAATATAATAATGTTGCTGGCTTTACGTCCCAGTAACTACTTTTATGGTTTAAAGAGACGCCGAGGTGCCGGAATTTAGTCCAACAGGGCTTATTTTACGTGCCAGTAAATCCACCGACACAAAGCTGACGTAATTGAGCACGTTCAAATACCACCGGACTGAGCCAGGATCGAACCTGCCAAGTTGGAGTCGGAAGACCAGCATCTCAACTGTCTGAGCCACTTAGCCTGGATGAAAAAAAAAATTACCATCAGAATGTTGGCCGGCAGGGTAGGAAAGTTGGTGGTAGACAGTTTCTAATCACTAGATTGCAGGCCAAAAGCCGGGATTCAAATCCAAACCTTTTCGCAGTGTTCAAATGGAGTGAGGGGATATGATGCTGTTTATGGTGATTCGGCCGTCGGATGGCGACGTAAAGCATTGAGCAGACCCCTTGGTATTATTCGAGAGGAGTAGGCTACGTGCCGAAATCGGGTTTCATCTCTCCCTACTTCATTATCATAATCCCACATCCAGACGCGCAGGCCGCCCAAGGGTGTCAGGTAGAAAGACCTGCACCAGGCAAGCCTAACACGTCCTCGGACACTCCTGGTATTAATAGGACACGATAAATAAATAGGTCTAAGTCGTAAATAATTTCAGAGAATTAGGATCTTTTTTATTGCTAGTGGCATTACGTCACACCGACACAGACAGGTCTTAAGGCGACGGTGGGATAGGAAAGGGCTAGGAATGGGAAGGAAGCTGTCCTGGTCTTAAATAAAGTACAGCTCCAGCATTTGCCTGGTGTGAAAATGGGAAACCACGATAAACCATCTTCGGGGCTGGCGACAGTGGCATTCGAACCCACTGTCTCCCGGATGCAAGCTCAGGGCTGCGCGCCTCTAACCGCATGGCCAACTCGCCCGGTGGGAAAGGACGTAAACGCACCACCATGTTTCGTATTGTAAAACGAGTTTCCCCCAGAAGTGTTATGTAAAGTAGGGGCAGTAGCTGCTTATAGGACTAATTGAAATGCCATTGCACTTCGTTTAGCTTACCTTATCTTGAGTGATGACACAACTTATCAAATTACAATTCGCTTGTCAACGCCGGTCGCATCTGGCACGGTTACAGATTATGCGGTCGCTAGTGGCACGGGTCGCATGCGGCACGGTCGCATCTGGCACGCCACCGTGCCGGCTGCCGAAGCCTGTCGCACTCCTCTGAGGCAATGATTAATGAATGACAGATGAAATGAAATGATAGTTGAGAGTGTTGCTGGAATGAAAGATGACAGGGAAAATCGGAGTACCTGGAGAAAAACCTGTCCCGCCTCCGCGTTGTCCAGCACAAATCTCACATGGAGTGCCCTGGATTTGAACCACGGAACTCAGAGGTGAGAGGCCGGCGCGCTGCCGCCTGAGCCACGGAGGCTCCAGGTCTTCCAGCGTGTTGTAAATTTCGGGCAGTACCGGGAATCGAGCCTAGGCTTCCGAGGACGGCAGCTAATAGCACTAACCGTTACACTACGAAGGTAGACAAGAATGTAAATGGAGATGAGTTGCATGGCCTTCCTGCCAATTTTAAACTTGTGGCAGTACTGGGAATCGAACTTGGGTCTCCGTGAACAGCAGCTAATAGTGATTAACCGTTACGCCACTGAGGGGATTGGAGGTAGGACGCCTTTTCAGGTAGCTAAAATCGTCTTCGCAGGGACACTGATTACCTCGGATTCAGTAACACCTGGTGGTGGAAGTGTTTGGGATCCAGTCTGCCTCCTGCCGGCCTGAGAACTCGCCTCACAACAGACTAGTTGGAATGGGCTAATAAAGAATGAAACGGTAGTAAAACTAGAACGAAAACAGGAATATAAATAAGAAATAAAGAATACGTCGTACATTGATTTTTAGTGCTTTCATACAAATATTATTATGAACTAGTGTGGACTGGACGAAAGAAGTGACGTCACCTTCCTATGTGAACTCATCCTCCACTGCTCGTTACCATATCGAAACAGGTTTAGTAGCTTTCTACTTCCTGATGAACACTCCCAGAAGATCATACTGGCTGATGAGATCTATTACATTAAGATATCCGTGAAGCACGACAGGTGCAGCCTATTGAATTACTGACACTCATATTTAACACGTTACACTGGTTTGTTTTAAGAGGCCATGGAAAGTGGTTCTTGTTCTAAGTGAACGAAATTTGCAGTCCATCTGTCATGCATATAAGTACAAGAAAATTTAAATGAAATATTGGCTGTGTTTCAGTGAAGAATACATATTATGGGACGTAAAACCATTATTATTATTATTATTATTATTATTATTATTATTATTATTATTATTATTATTATTATTATTATTATTATATGCTGATATATGTGCGAATTAAAATTTTCAAGAGAATACGTAATCATTCTCCAAGGCCAAACGGCATTGAAACACTTTCATTCTAAAGAAGATTTTTTTTAAATATTTGCTTTACGTACCACTAACTACTTTTTAAGGTCTTCGGAGACGCCGAGGTGCCGGAATTTAGTCCCGCAGGAGTTCTTTTACGTGCCAGTAAATCTGCCGACACGGGGCTGTCGTATTTGAGCACCTTCAAATACCACCGAACTGAGCCAGGATCGAACCTGCCAAGTTGGGGTTAGAAGGCCAGCGCCTTAACTGTCTGAGCCACTCAGCCCGGCAAAGAAGAATTTATATAGATAACTGTTAAGATGCGAATCACTTTGGTCCGAATTCGGAGCTCCTACCCATATTTGCAACCTTAAATGTGCTTGGCTTATTGCCTTATCTGACACCGGACGTTTGTCACTGCCTCTAGCTAAGCCAGGAGCATACTTGATCATACACTCTGACCCGGAGTTTATGTGCATTGAGATGACCAGTTCTCTTCTAATCTTATGTCTGCCTACAGCACGTGATCTACCAACTCATTTACTGATAACGCCCAATGTTGTTGAAACTCAGGGATCATTTGAGGTCCGGTGATTCAGTTGCCTTATAAAATTCG
This sequence comes from Anabrus simplex, assembly GCF_040414725.1. NCBI lineage: Eukaryota > Metazoa > Arthropoda > Insecta > Orthoptera > Tettigoniidae > Anabrus > Anabrus simplex. The sequence continues at coordinate 129,942,614 of NC_090269.1, forward strand.
ACAGCTTCTATTCCGATATACGATGTTTTCTTTAGAATTTAGTTGTAAAGAGGGTCTAACCGTATTTGCCATTAACAATAGAAACAACGAAAGTACAAGGACACAGTTTCTCCTTCTTTGCGACTCCTCAGCGCAGCCAGAATTTTTTTCCTTTTTATTTTTATTTCTACAGTTGGCTTTACGTCGCGCCGACACAGATAGGTCTTATGGCGACATGGAATAGGCAAGGGCTAGGAATTGGAAAGAAGTGCTCGTTGCCTCGTGTGAAAATGGGGAACCACCGAAAACCATATTTAGGGCTGCCGACAGTGGAGTTCGAACCCAATTCGAATTCAAGCTCACAGCTGCGCGCCCCTAGCCGCACGGCCAACTCACTCGGTCAAACATAGATATGGCTGCTCGAATTCGTGATAAGTATGTAAATTTAGAATTAAAGCCTCTACGGTGTGGAAATGTACGAATCTTCTTATTCTTCCTTTTCTAAGAAAGTAAAACACTGCATAGGAATTTGGTGAGAGGAATAATACTTCAGTAGTCCTATTTTCAAAATTTTATATCGGTTTCTTGTGGGGGACCAAGGACCATGCTCGTAGTAGTAAAAAAAAAAGAGGCGTATGGCTTTTAGTGTCGAGATGTGTCCCGAGGACTTCGGCTCGCCAGGTGCAGGTTTTTGATTTGACGCCCGTAGGCGATCTGCACGTCATGATGAAGATGAAATGATGATAAAGACGACACATACACCTAGTCCCCGTGCCAGGAGAAATAACCAATTATAGTTAAAATTCCCGACCCTGCCAGCAATCGAACCCGGGACCCCTGTGACGCTAACCGTTTAGTCATGTAGCCGGACCTCGTAGTAGTGAAAAACGGAAAAACGCATGCTTTTTGAACGTAGATCGAACCATTGGTATATGGTTCCATGATTCTCGCAAGTTAACATGCCAAACAACCCCTAAAACTTGAAATAAAAGGATGATTTCTGCTTATCTCTAGGGGTTATGTGGAAAAAAACGCTCTCTCCATTGATGTTTTTAGTGTTGGCATCGAACCACAGACTGCCGGAACATAGAGCTCTCGCTTTCTATCCCACAGGCTCCTGTCATAATGTTGTTCCAATTAGTTTGCTTTGTTTCCACGGTCTATGTAAATGTTTAAAATGTGTGAATTTTCAGCCTTGTTATATTACAACATTGAATGTTCGTTATTCGTTATGTTTTCCACCCACTTACACTGCGCAGTTATGTTCGGCTTACCTGCACTGATTCGTATTATATTAGTTTGGATAATCCACACAATGCTGACAATAACTTCATTTACTTGGACAACATTAGCATGCTGGTTGCGTTGGTTGAGTCCTGATTAGATTTCGGTCGAGATTGTATTACAATTTTATCATACGGATACGTTTGAAAAATGTGTTCTGCTATTGCTTTATGTAACATCATGGCTAATGCATGAAGAATACATTATTCTGTGTGGTACTTTTTATCTTTTAGAGTGCGTACATCATTTCGAGGGAGATAAGAGTGGTTTCCTTTTCAGTTACGTATAGACTGTACACTCATGAGCAGCTGAATTAGAGATACCTGGCTAATAGCACCCACTTTCGCCTTGATGACGGCGGTGATGCAACCTGACATGGACTCCACAACACACCGGGAGCATTGGGAAGCCGCTGCACAGCCTCCCTAATCCACGAAGATTGGTCGCAACAGGGTCCAGGGCCCGCGTAATCCTTTCAACAGCATCCCAGATGTGCTCAATGGGATTGAGGTCCGAGCTTCTTTGGGGCCAGGCACTCGAGTGCTTATTAGGGTTATGGCTTTTTGACTTTTTGTAAGAAAATTGATTTCCTGCATCATTAAGAGATGAACTTTTGTTCAAGAGTGCTGAAAAAGACCTTAATTTCCTTTATCTTTTTAAAAAAGTTATCCCCAACATGAAAATTCAAAAATCGTGTTTCAGTTATATATACAAGATTATATCCCTGTTACTTTCTTGAGTCTTGTCAAACTTTCTTCAAAAACCTCAAATGTTTTGGAATTTTATAGAGTATTCTGGATGTTTGTAAAACGCTCTGGAACCTCCTACGACAGTATTGAACTTTCCGTAATTTAATACAAGTGCCCAGACATTTCTACAACAATCACTAATTTTAAAAGTATACAGCAGTATAAGCTGAATAATTGTGCAATGTAATAAATCGCTAGAATAACTGAATAAGTCACTTTATTACCTAACTTACGTAATTCAAGGTGGAATTCCCGAGCAATACTAGCTCTTTTTATCATTTATTCTGTTACCAGAAAGAGGAACCTCACTACTTAAAATTTATAGATTTATGCCTTACACTTGGGCATACCATTGATTTATTGACAAAATGTACAATTCAGATGATTATCAGAAGCAATGCAGCACCTTGCAGGGTCATGAAAATGTGTTAAATAGTGTGAAAAGTTTTGGATTTCCAGATCAAATCATTGTGCAGAACGGACAGTCAAATGTCTTCAATATATTTATGATATCTGTAAAAAAAAAAAAAAAAGCTACAGTTTAGAATCACTTTGTCTAACAAAGAAAATAACTTTATGCTAAATACTCATTTTTAGCTATTACAACTCAGTACAACTATTCGTACTTGTTGAATCGATATACAGAGTGTATCCGTGATGATGTTAACAAACTTCCAGGAATGATGGAGGACGGCAAATGGATCGATTTGACATAAGGAACCGTAGTCCGAAAACGATCGAGTCAAAAGTTGTTAATAGAGTCCGGACTTTCATGCATTAATAGGTTAGAATGCAAAGTTACAGAAGCAAGCAGTAAGTATAGTCTACCTTCACAACAACTCTGCTATGGGGATTGAATAAACATTAGGGGTATTACCCTTCAGAACCCCTATAATTTATGTTACCCTTGCTACATTATGAAGGAGCGGGTGGCCGACACTTTCTGCTAACCAAATTAGTTTGCAATCTAACCTGTTACTGCATTAAAAAAAACGGGCTTTAGTTATTAATAATTCAAGGTGTTTAACGTCCGTCCGTTCTTAATAGACGCCGGGGTGTCAGAACTTTGTGCTACGATGCCATGCCTGCATTGACGCAGAGGGGGAGCCATTTCGAACATTTGTTGCAAATGGGACAGCTTGGGAAACATATGCAGGTAAAAGGACTTAAATTAGTAGAATTTTGCTTAACTTTGACGCGATCGTTTCCGGAATATTGTTTCTTATCTCAAATTGATCTATTTGCTGTCCTCCATCATCCGTGAAAGTTTGTAACATCATCATGGATACACCCTGCATTAGTTTTTGGTTTTTGTGACTCTTAGTAATTTTGTGTTATTCTATAACAATAAATTGTTAAATGCTTTAAAATTACGTGTTGTACAATTATATCATTATAATTTAAATATATCACTGCCAAAAATTATCTCGATTTTGTTATCTTATATGTGTATCTGAATATGGTAAAACCAATTTTTGGTTTTGGGGAGACCTTTTTAAAAAGTTAATTAGAAATCATGTTCTTTTCTTTACTTGTGAGCAAAAGCTAATCGATCAATGGCACAGAAACATGGAGTTACAAAAAAGTCATAACTCTAGTGCTCATTCAAGCAGTCAGACACAATTCGGGAGCGATATCTTGTTGTAGGTCCAGGTCACCTGGAGGGTGCTGGAGAAGAACAGTGGAGTGAACATGATCTGCCAGCAGGTTCTTATAACGTTCGCCGGTGAGGGATCCCATTTCATCTCACGTGAACAGTCCCCATACGAAGATACCGATACCACCACCAGACTGAAATGTACCCTGCACTTGCACCTGGCCATCGGCGTTTCCCAACTGGTACCTCAACTCATCTGTCCAGACGACATTTTCCCCATATCAGTCGTTGTGCCTTGTGACGAGTGTTGAGCAAAGGTACCCTGAGTGGCTCAGACGGTTAGCGCAGTGGCCTTCTGACCCCAATATGGCACGTTCGATATTGGTTCAGTCCGGTGGTCAGATACGTCAGCTTCGTGAAGGTAGATTTACAGGCACGTAAAAGAACTCCTACGGGACTAAATTCCGGCACCTCGGCGTCTCCGAAAACCGTAAAGGTAGTTAGTTGGACGTAAAGCCAATACATTACTACTACTACTACTACTACTACTACTACTAATAATAATAATAATAATAATAATAATAATAATAATAATAATAATAATAATAATAATAAGCCCGCCTGGTTGCCGTGATCGTTAAGGCGCTGAAGTCCTAAACGGCCTGACACCGAGGTTAACCGATTCGAGTCCCATTGGTCGGAAAAAAATTCACCATCACGATGTTGGCTGGCAAGGTAGGGAAAGTGGTGGTATACAATTTCTAATCACTAGATTGCGTGCCAAATGCCTGGATTGAATTCCAAACCTCTCCGCAGTGCTCATATGGAGCGAGGGCATATGGCGCTGTTGATGGTGATTCGTCCGTCGGATGGGGGCGCTAAGCTTCCAGCAGACCCCTTGGTGCTCTTCGACAGGAGTAGGCTATGTGCCGGCACCGAGTTTCACACTCTCCCTTCTTACTATCATAAAAACCCGCCGCGACAGATTCATCTCACCTCATACCCGACCACGTAGAGAAACGGGGCAAGGATCGGGCAAATAATAATAATAATAATAATAATAATAATAATAATAATAATAATAGCTAACAAAAAGAATATGGAATTTTATTCAATCTAAGGCAACAAGGCCGAGATGGTTCCAGGAATGTTCGGGAGATAGTAGGTTCGAACCCCACTGTCGGCAGCCCTGAAAATGGTTTTCCGTGGTTTCCCATTTTCACACCAGGCAAATGCTGGGACTGTACCTTAATTAAGGCCACGGCCGCTTCCTTCCCATTCCTAGGCCTTCCCTGTCCCATAGTCGCCATAAGACCTATCTGTGTCGGTGCGACGTAAAACAACTAGCAAAAAAAAAAAAGGTTCCAGGAATACGATCTGAGGCAGATTGGTATTTCAGACCAAGAAATTCATGATTCAGAAGACCGGTGAACAACTATCAAGGTTTCCAAATGGCATCAACTTCCAGAAGACGGAAAGGACCTTTGTCTGATGAGCATAAACAGGCACGCGTCGCTGGGCTCAGTAGATACTGGCAGGAAGTCAAAGCCGGAACAAGAACAAGTCCTAGACACTGAAATGAAGTTGGTTGTTACCACACAATCCATAGAGGCTCAACTCGATGTATTAATAATAATAATAATAATAATAATAATAATAATAATAATAATAATGCATCATCGTCCCTTCAACCACTACTGGTCTTAAGAGACACCGGGGTGCTGGAATTTTACCAAGGAGAAGGGTTCTAAACATGCCAGTAAATATGGTCCGAGATTCGGTCCTGGAACCTTGAACTTAAGAGTTTAAAAACATAACTAGCTAAGGTAAGGGGAGACTCGGTATTTTAAATGTTTTATAAGATGTAGAACATCCGAACGAATACGCATGTTTTTTTAAAGCCATTGTGTCGTTAATTGGACGATTTGCTTTGAAATATTTACGCTCACAAACTTGAGGTACTATTAAATGAAAAACACATTTTATATTCTGTAATCTGCCTCCATCACTGTGCTCCAGCTAACATCAAATGAGAGAAGTATATATCGTGTGTCTCAATCGCAATAACAAAACTAATGTCATAAACCACGATAAAGCGCTTAACAAAGAACGGCTCAAGTATTAATCCCGTCGAGATTTTTAGATATCTCCATACAGAAATTGGCTTCAAATATATGTAATATTTTATTCTTTTTTACTGCGGTCATATGTACCGTGGCTCTATGTACAAACGAATTAGCGAAAGCCTTTGCATGTGGTTGGCAATCTAGCTGTACAGAACGGGCGGTGCATTATCTTCGTTGCGGCCCTGGGAAAAGAGACGGAGAGAGATGTTAAAATTAATTTGATTTTTTAATACTCTCTGTATACATACAAATGCTTTCAAAAACGTAAAGTACAGTTACGAAGGTTGAACGCGTATGTTCATCCCGTTATGTATGAACTTCCCTCGCTCTAATCGGCCACTAACTGCTATCGAACTTGGTAAATTGGAAAGCTTTTAATGCGAATTCGGGAATAATTCGAACTTTTCTCGCAAGCATTTACATTCCTATACGTCACGATGTTAAACATTTGTGTTTAATTCGAAATAAAATATAGCATATTCAAACTCTTGTATTTTAAAAAAGTTATGTTTAACCTTCAATGTAAAAAGACCGCGCAGTGTTTCGCATTGTTACTACTTACGCCTTTCCCTGCCTGTTACTGGGGCCAGCATTCCATTACCTTCGAGTGTAGTTGTGTTCTGACCGACCATGTAAAAGCTGTAAAGCAGCTAGTGATGGGATAATCGAATACAAAATAACCGCTTATTCGATTTATTCGATTATATTTCCCATTCGATTATTTTTTCGATTATTCACTCGAAACTATTCGAATGAATGAGGAATCGGATAGTGAATATTTGTTGCATTCGATTATTTTCCGATGATTCATTCGAATGAATGAGGAATCGAATAGTAAATATTTGTTCCATCCGATTATTTTTCGATTATTCATTCGAGTGAATGAGGCAATCGAATAGTGAATATTTGTTCCATCCGATTATTTTTCGATGATTCATTCGAATGAATGAGGCAATCGAATAGTGAATATTTGTTCCATCCGATTATTTTTCGATGATTCATTCGAATGAATGAGGCAATCGAACAGTGAATATTTGTTCCATTCGATTATTTTTCGATTATTCATTCGAATGAATGAAGCAATCGAATAGTGAATATTTGTTCCATCCGATTATTTTTTCGATTATTAATTCGAAACTCTATTCGAATGAATGAATGAATCAATCAATCAATCAATCAATCAATCAATCGAATAGTGAATAGTTTTTTCTATTCGATTATTTTTTGATTATTCATTCGAATTTATGAGGCAATCGAATAGTGAGTGCTTTCGATATAATCGAATGAAAAGTGATGTTATTAAGACAGTTAATTCATGCATTTAGTTTCAACACTTTGAAATACGTTTGGAAAAGGCATATATCTATTTATTTATTTTTACGAAGAGTTCACCTATTAGCTTATTTCAATCGATTATCCATCCGACAAAATTGATTTATGACGCATCGGAATATGCTATGCGATACAATTGAACGATATTTGAAACATTCGATTATTTTAATCGATAATTTAAATAATCGGATGGAGGTTATTCGATTATTATAAGTATTCGATTATCCCATCACTAAAAGTAGCTCCTGCGACGTAAGTTCGATCAGCGGATTTTTTTTTTTCAGTGTTATTTCTCGACCGCTCCTATGTTTTCGTTTTCCTTTCTGTTAAGGGTTTTATCTTGACAGTGTGTACAGCCCACGAACTTCCAAACTGAAATATTTCTCTCAGTATATAAACCGATCATTCTATCTCGAGAGATAGGAAAAAATTGAATTTTGAAAAAAGCTTTGGCGATGAATAATGTTCTAGTGATTGTGTCATCTGCTCTGAAGACTTTCTTCCTCCTCTGAGTGACCGTGACACCCGATGTCCGAGGAGTTAGCTCGTTGGAAAGACAGGCTCAGAATGCAAGACTTGTGCAGAATTTAGGGTCACAATTCGTCTCATTCTCGGACCTGACCCTCCATCCGAAGAAGCAAAGGTGGTTAGCTAGCAAACGTGCATGATTCTCTGGCAAGTAAAAAAAGAGGACATTTTTATGCATGCTTTGTCTACAAGAAACTAGTAGGCACCGAGCGAGTTGGCTGTGCGGTTAAGGGCGCGCAGCTGTGAGCTTGCATTCGGGAGATAGCGGGTTCGAACCCTACTGGCGGCTGCTCTGAAGATGGCTTTCCGTGGTTCCCCCATTTTCACACTAAGCAAATGCTGGGACTGTACCTTAATTGAGGCCACGACCACTTCCTTACCACTCCTAGCCCTTTCCTATCCCATCGTCGCCATAAGACCTATCTGTGTCGGTCCGACGTAAAACAGCTTTTAAAAAAAACTAGTCTGCATATAGCAAACAATGCGGTGAAAACTTTTGAAACTTAAACTGAGAACGCTAAATTTCAAGATTGCACTTTCCGACGTATTTCAGTTTTATTTCAAAATGGCGTTATTTTATGAATTATTTGTTTATTGGGAAAGCACAGAAGTGATAATTTTGTGGGAGTTTTTTTTTTTTTTCATTACAGTACAATGTAGAGTTTTTCAAGTACTGTAGTTTGCATCCAATTTTTTTTCCAGACTAATTTCAAAATATTTTTGAAGGTGAATTAAAAGCGATAGTTTGTCATTTTATGTTTTCTTACTTGATGTTTATTTCCCTTTTATATCTAAAACTTCTTCAAAAAGTTCGAAATTATATTATTACAACTACCAAATTGTGAGTGGTATCTTGGACCACCGAGCTCGATAGCTGCAGTCGCTTAAGTGCGGCCAGTATCCAGTAATCGGGAGATAGTGGGTTCGAACCTCACTGTCGGCAGCCCTGAAAATTGTTTTCCGTGGTTTCCCATTTTCACATCAGGCAAATACTGGGGCTGTACCTTAATTAAGGCCACGGCCGCTTCCTTCCCAGTCCTATCCCTTTACAGTCCCATCGTCGTCTTAAGACCTCTCTGAGTCGGGGCGACGTAAAACAAATTGTAAAAAAAAAAAAAAAAAAAAAAAAAAGAAAGAAAAAGAACTTCACGTTGAGTTGATTGTCAGGTGTCAGCATATGAAATTAGTGCAGCTTTGAGTCCAGCCTAGTTCACTTATATTGTAAAGTATATTGTGTTATGTTCAAAACAGTTTGCAAGTTTTCCCATCACTTTAAAAAAGTGATTGTTTCATCACATTTACTGTTATTGTAAGTCTAGGAATCAGTGAAAAAATAGGGATGTTTAGAGTAAGAAATTCGTGTAAGTGTGGTGTGTGATATTGTTTAATGGAATTCGTAGTAATTCGTTTTTTTCTGTACCCTTCAGTTTAGAATTAAGCACATTCTGCTCTACTCTTAAAAAATATCACTAAACAGTTTCTGCATGTTGAAATCATATTGTTGAATTCTACTTCCCCAATTAGCATACTAGCGAATCAATTTATTAATCGACCGCTCGTCCAACTTTTGCTTGCTTCATACGTAAACAGTTTCCCCATTATTGGATTATGGAAAGGTCAACATCCATAATTGGTACCATTATAGCAACGCCCTATTCACACTTGCTTCCTTGTAATTTGAGTAGAACCAGTTTCCTCGCCACAAAATTACGCTTCCGTGGGATGGAGAGCTTTTATGTTATGACACGTTGTTGGTGATCCTGTGGTCCCGAGCTGATTGTTAACTTTATTTCTCTTTCCATTAACGAAGACCCCCGATGTCATTTATTCCTATCTTACTCAAATATTGCTTCATCTTTTTCTACCCTCAAAGAATACTGACAGGTTCATGTGGTCCTGATTACCTTTCCACGTATCAGGACGACAGTCTGATAGATTCTGACAAAGGATATTTGTGGTGACTCGACGAATATCGCAAGGAAATGGTCAGCAGAGAACGATAATTGACATTCCAAAATAATACGTGTTAAGTACTAAGATGACAAGGCAACTTATTATATGATAAGATAGACAGTATAGTATAAGTTTCCCCTTGAGGAAAAGTCTTCTCAAATTTAATTACTTCGTTCATGAAATGAATGTACTTCATGGGGTAAGACTCCATTTAAAATGAGGGTCGCCAGCATTACGTGATTCGAGAACTGGAAAAGTTCCGAAGGAAAGCAGCTCTATTTTTCTGGGTGATTTCCGTAAAAGAACGAGAGAAAATAATTATTCAAAGTCGTAGCAGCACACAGTTTTTATTTAGACCTAATTGCAGACAATATTTCATCTTTATGAAATAATAAAAAAATGTTGCCAGCCACAAGTTGTTGTAAATTATTCAGTCCTTTCAGAGACAGTCACGGACAACAAGACCTACATAGAAATAGGGTTAGCCTATATTTTTGTAGAATTCCTAAGCTGCGTTTTGTTCTATTTAATTTCTTTTGTATTAATGAGCACTTACCGCATATTAATAACGGAGAAGATCCGATATAGGCTACCCATTATGGAGGTAAAAGTTCGTAAAATGGTATTTATTGTCCATGTATTATAACGGATTAAAAGGAAATATAATATTTTCCTTCTTTGTACTTTTTTGGACTTGGCACAGCGCTACGTCCAGTCCCTACTTTATTCTTTGAACGTGTTATATTGTGATTGTGTTCCTGGAAGACGGGATTCGGCAGCTTTTAAAGTGGGAAGATTTGATAAAAACTGCTAGTTTCCCACGCTTCACGCGCGCACTGATAGCAGCACTGCTCACTTTGACTTGAGAGGTATTACAAGGTTCTCGAGATTTTCGCAGTCTGTCTCGAGAAGCTCGAACGATAAAATTTCGCATCCGTAGTGGTGATTGGTAGTGTGCTCTGTTGTTTCCACATCAAAAGATATGTATTGAGATAAAACACCAACTCATACACCCAGTCTGACAGCCCCATTCAGAGTTTAAATTCCCTACTCGGCCTGTAATCGAACCCAGAATGCTTTAAATCGAAGGTCACTACACTTACCATTCAGATAAGGAGCCAAAATACACTGTGATATGATAAAAAACATAAAATATGTTAATTTAAATGTGCTTTTATTTGCAAAATCATAGTGGGCCATCTTTAATTACCCAGGTTCTTCCATGAAGATGCCACTACTGGGTTAGAATTAAGGCGGTGAAGATTTGGACCAGCAAGTCCGTAGTCCCGGAGTGTAATAACAAGTGCCCTCCGACCTCACTGCGGTTATTTTGTTGTTCTTGTGTCCAGTTCGTAAACAGAAGAAAGATGGTCTTTGGGGTGTGGGCAAGAAGGGGCATAACACAGAGGCTTCTCCCGTGACTTTTATTAGACCGTGACGAAGAGCGATGCTGTACTCGATAACACAAGCACTCCGGTTGTTCCTTTTAAAAAGCGCCACTCATTCTTCACCTTTAGAAGCTAGGAAATGAGACCGTACACAATTAGTGCTTTCATAAATAGAGGCAAAGTTTGTGTTGAAGATTAGGGGTTCGATTCCTGCTTGGCTGTGTGGATTTCTGAAGACTAAAAATTCGTAATTCTCGGTGTTATTCACGTTGAGACGTGGAAAAATTCTTGTGGCCGCATTTAGAGTCCACCCTGCAAAATTCCTAATGGCGACGTTCTAATCTGTTTGAGAAACATTCTTGGTTTGCCTACTAGGATCAAGGGCGCCATACATATGACATCCGTGGTGTAAATTGTTATGTCCGGCTCAGTGGCACCGCGTTGGCTTTTGGTCAGAGGGGTTTCAGGTTTGATTCCCGATCGGGCAGTGGGATTGTAACCGCAGTAAATGACCGGATGTTAGTGCTGTCTCGCACTTCTCTGCAATGCACACATAAAATGTTCCTCGTCCACACCTATACGCAGTACCTCACACGGCAGACGCTACCCATCCTCCACAGTGTGTGTCGACTCAGTCACGCAGTCATAGGAATAAAGTCTTATTCTTTGCTTTTTCTCATTTTATCTGTGGTCGGGACTTTGTATGGATTTAGCCTTGTTTTTCGGCTGGATGCCCTCCCTGACGCCAACCCTGTGTTACTGTTGTTTTCTGTGGTGGTTTGTACTGTGTTGTATGTAAATGAAGATTATTAAGACGAACACAAATATCCAGCCCCTGAGCTAGAAGAATTAACTAAACGCAGTTATCCCCAACGTGGGCGGGAATCGAACCCGGGACCCTCTGAACCTAAGGCTACTACGCTGACCATTTAGCCAAGGAGCCAGAGATATGAGATTTCGTTTCACGTTCATATTGACTGCTAAGGGTCTTGAATCAACTGCGCAGTATGGCTTATATGAGTTATTTGTCGTACCGGAAACCAAAATCATGTACTTGTCCCATTTGCATACCACTAAATACCACGAATCTCGCCCTCTGTGCTGGGAACTGGAGGCCAATAGTTGATAGTACATTGAGTTTGGCGAGTTGTCTGTACTGCACATTTCACTCAGTGGAGTGTTTACCGGAACAATCAGCATCAAACTACGGTCTTGCTATGACCTTAAGTAATATAGTACAGTACTACCTATTTTAAGAGGAGATGGAATCTCCAACCTCGTAAATGTTGAAATTATCAAGTTTATGTCCCTATATCGCTTAAATCCTTGTAGGTAAAATTTTGAAATTCTTAGAGCTGCTTTTTGCCTTTGTTCTAAGCTTACTGAACTGAAATTGTGCGAAGTTTATTTAAAGTAAAATTAAAGTTGACATTTTTACTTATTTAGGAACAAAAGTATTATGAAAGTGTATACAGTATTTTCAAGAAGTGTCTGACACCTTGGCTGAACGTTCAGCGTTGAGATCTTCGGTTCAGAGGGTTCCGAGTTCGATTTTAATCGCTTGTGATTATTTCTTCTGGCTCGGGGACTGGTTGTTGGTGTTTGTTCCAACACTCTCCTCTTCATATTCAGACAACACTCCACACTACCATTCACCACAGGAACACGCAATAATCATTACATCCCTCCATATAGGATTGGCGTCATGAAAGGCATCCGGCCGTAAAACAGGGACAAATCCACATGCGCGACACAGTTCGCACCCGCGACCCCGCAAGGTATGGGAAAAGCGGCAGGAGGAGAAAAATAAGAAGAAGACGAAGAAGAAGAAAAAGAAGATATATTCAAGAAGTGGTAGTTTTGAAACCATACTTTGCCCGGTGAGTGTTACAAAACACCTGACAGTTTTCCAATCGAAGGAATTTTTAGATAATGCGTGCGACGACAATGTTCGGCAACTTTATTTTAACGAGGAGAGACCAGTGTATCTAGCCACAGGAGTCTGAACTTGTATCACGTCATCGAGAGTGCCATCTTGAGGTAGTAAAAACACCGTGCCACGCGGCTAACAGTTGTTATTATTATTATTACTATTATTATTATTATTATTATTACTATTATTATTATTATTATTATTATTATTATTATTATTATTATTATTATTATTATTATTATTATTATTATTATTATTATTATTATATACATCGCAGATGGAAAATATCCCGGTGGCAATGGTCACTTACCGTAATGTAATAATAAGGTAAAGTTAACATAATTACCCAACAACAAGAAAAAACAAACAAACAACAAGAGTACAAGAAGCAATCCCATGGAAAGAAAATACTACAGTACAATAAATACTATTAGTTTAACTTTCTAAATTCAGCATCATCGCCATCATACAATTCATATACAGTGTTGCTCTGAGCTCCTGCGTGGTTGCACGTCATGTAAGGTGTCGTTCAGTTCGTCTCATTGGGTTCTACATATATACGACGATGAATAAATTGAGAATTTTGGTGCGGAGAAGTGTGATAAAGTTACTTCCTTCATTAAATGTCGTGATAAATGGACAATAAATGGCTTCAAAATTATCAGAAAATATATACAGTAGAATAGAACGGCCTTATTCGGATTTCAGTAGGTCCAAAGTCACAGGATGTCGGGCATCAAAAGACTTACGGGAGTGTCCCAGAGTTGAGTTGGCCAACCGTAGAGAGGTGAGTGCTGTTCAGCTGCCGCCTCACTCGACACATTTTACAGCCCCAGTGGTGATATTAAAATGCTAATTTGTTTAGAATTAAGTAATAAAATGTCAACAATAACAATAACATTTCAAACTCGTGCTAACTTGGTACCATTTCGACAATACGTATGAGGTACGTATTTTATGGCAAGACTTCTTCGGACACAGCACCGTTCGAATGTTTTCTATGATTTTAGTTCATTGTTTCTCTTAAATATTTCAATACTTCTCTAAACACTTGGATATTATTAGTTTTGTAATTTTTCGAGATACAGACACACATTACATTGAAAGTGAATGCTAGAAATTATCATTAAAGTAATTTATTTATGTTTTTATTTATTTATTTATTTATTTATTTATTTATTTATTTATTTATTTATTTATTTAGCGAATGGCATTACAAACATTAATTACTAACACACAGCATAGGAAATAAAAATAACAAGATGAAGATAAAAGTAGAGATCGAAGTATTATTCAATATGCAAACTTATACAAATTTTGTTGTTGCTATTTTGCTTTACGTCGCACCGACACAGATATGTCTTATGGCGACGATGGGATAGGAAAGGCCTAGGAATGGGAAGGAAGCGGTCGTGGCCTTAATTAACGTACATCTCCAGCATTTGCCTGGTGTGATAATGGGAAACCACGGAAAACCATCTTCAGAGCTGCCGACAGTGCGATTCGAATCCACTATCTTCCAGATGTGAGCGCATAGCAGCGCGCCTCTAACCGCACGGCCAACTCGCCCGGTATATACACATTTTTGCCGACCCCGTGGTGTAGGGGTAGCGTGCCTGCCTCTTATACGGAGGCCCCGGGTTCGATTCCCGGCCAGGTCACGGATTTTTATCTGGAGATGAGGGCTGGTTCAAGGTCCACTCATCCTACGTGATTAGAATTGAGTAGCTATCTGACGGTGAGATAGCGGCCCCAGTCAAGAAAGCCAAGAATAATGGCCGAGCGGATTCGTCGTACTGACCACACGACACCTCGCAATCTGCAGGCCTTCGGGCTGAGCAGCGGTCGCTTGGTAGCCCATGAGTTTTTTTTTTTAATACAAATTTTCGGTCATGCTTATACTCCGTAACTTCCAGTGTGTTATGTCAAAAACAGCCCATGTTTTCTAGATATTTTCTGTTTCTAAATACCTGTTAAACAGCGGCCAACTGTATAAAACATTTCAACAGCTTTTGCCAAGTTTTAACACTACCTGTTATACGGAATAGATAGTAAAGTGCCGTGATGTATTTTCGTTGTATTTCAAAGCGCTGTTATATTCATTTTTATCATTCTTGGCAAGTTGCAGCGGTATTATGGAGATTTGTTCCTTGTTTGAATCCCTTCCCAAATTGAGTACTTCTTACGTTATTTGTACTGCGTTGTAATATCCCACTGAGATTCAACACAAAGAAGAAGCTTGCTTCAATATATAGTGGGCAGCCCTTCCTCCCGCCCCAGACTTCATTTTCTCTTTACCCTCCGACATGTCTGTTTGCACTTGAACCTCCTTGTGCTCGCAGACAAACAGAAATGTGGCTCCCTCAAGGCTCCGGGCTATGTCCAGGTGGAAGTGATGATGCTTCTCTTCTCTGCTCATGTGTGCTTAGTTTCATGAGGATGTTCCTGGCTACAGAAGGGAGGAGTGTTCATAGCATTTCACCCTTAACCTCCTGATAAACCCGTATACGACATTACCTCCATTCTTCTTCCATTCCTAGTGTTGAAGCATTGCACCCGTGCGGTCAGAAAGTCCAGTTCCAGGATTACAGGTACAAGGGAATTTTGGTGGCTAAGGTTGTTACTTCAAACTTTTTTGTATATTGCTAATTGCTACACTTTGCTTCGCCTTGAAACAAGGTAGATTTGAGTTCCTCTGCGGTAGGCTACATACCTACGTTTGTCATGACCAGTTGGTTCATTCCAAGTTATGTGTTAATGTCATATTTTCATACGCGTGTACGCCGGGTATGACCTCCTCACACCGTCTCACATCATCATCATCATCATCATCCGCTGGTTTTCTCCACATAACTTTCTCTCCGTTCTTCGGCTCTGTTCTATTATATACTGGTCTCTTTCGTTGCATTTGTTTTATTAGTTTCTATTTTCTTCTACCACATTCGTCCCTGATTCGTCTGATGTTTACTTCTCAAGCACGCACGGTGTGATAGAACATCTCATTTGAAGCACGGCCGACTGGATCCCTCGCTGCGTCGTATCAAGTCGGCCGTGTTTGGAGCTTATTGTTGTCGTAGCTCCCGCTTGGAGCGCTGTGCCAGCATACAGCGAGCCACCTGGTGACGAACGAGAGCACCACTACAGCTCTACAACGGTAAAGCATTCTTAAATTCAAACCCTCATTATTGAAGAAGACTTCCTTGTGAACAATAGTGCAACGGTTCCACAATAACTTCGCATTATGTTTCGCCTATCGCTAATGACAAACAAATTTGTTTTACGTCGCACCGACACAGATAGGTCTTATGGCGACGATGGGAGAGGAAAGGCCTAGGAATGGGTAGGAAGCGGCCGTGGCCTCAATTAAGGTACAGCCCTAGCATTTGCCTGGCGAAAAAATGGGAAACCACAGAAATCCATCTTCAGAGCTGTCGACATTGGGGTTGGAACCCACTATCTCCCGGATTCAGGCTCACAGCTACGCGTCCCTAACCGCACGGCCAACTCGTCCGGTGATACCCCCTCCATTCGAGTAATGGAGGTTCGAGATATCGAAGTTCGACTGTATGTTATCTGCATTTAGGGCAGTCACCCGCGTGGCAGATTCCCTACCTGTTGTATTCCTAGCTTTTTCTTAAACGATTGCAAAGAAACTCCCCTTCCTAAAAACGAATATTTACCCAAATTTGTCTTCTTAAATTACAGCTTTATCTTCATATTGTGATCTTTCGTACTTTTAAATACACCACTCGAACTTATTCGTCTACTGATTTCATTCCACGCCATCTCTCCACTGACAGCTCGGAACATACCATTTAATCGAGCAATGATTCGAGATATCGAGGTTCCATTGTAAATGGACATAGCATGTTAACGATTGACCATAGGGCATAATTATGTTCATGTGGACGTTTTGTGTTGTTTTGGGGTTTACTCTCCACGACTCCATTACTTCCCACAGTTGTGGGAACACTCTGTATAATGTCGCCGTACGGTATTTAAAATACAAGAGATGTATTAGCGAACAACACGAAACTAGTACTGTATACTGTTGTCATTCTTTAGATTTACGTGTCATTAAGCGGGATGGCGGGGTTCTCTTACGCTAGCAAGCACTCTACTATTTACTAACTTTGCTCCCAAGGAACAGGTTTTCTTGAGACGAGTTTACTTGGATAGAACATTGACCTCGCTCTGCTCTCAGCGTGCCTGTCACAGCAAAATGCACCTGTTACAGTAGAGATGCTGTGATCTCCCGTTCCAAGATTTTTTTATGAAAAGTGAGGGGTTGTCACTACCACCATCGGAGGTGGTAATTGCAAGAGGTGCTGCTTCAGGTATGGGCTGCCCGGCCGAGGCGGTAAAGGCGTGCTCGGTTCGCTCGGAAGGACGTGGATTCGAATCCCCGTCAGGAAGTCGTAAAATTTAAGAAACGAGATTTCCAGTTCCGAAGGTGCATATGGCCCTGAGGTTCACTCAGCCTACACCAAAAATGAGTACCAGGTTAATTCCTGGAGGCAAAGGCAGCCGGGCGTAGAGCTAACCACTCTACTCCATCACGTGCCGAGGTTAACAATGGTGGAAGCCTTTACCTTCCACTCCTCCAAGGGCCTTCATGGCCTGTACTTTGCTTTTTTGCTTTGCTTTTGCTGCAGTTTAATGTGTGTGGAGGTTTGCATGATACCTGGGTCAATGAGGCGTGTCTGCTGCTGCGTGCTATTGTATAAGCAACTGAGGCTAGGATTGTGTTGTAAACGGTTAATGTCTGTATCTGTTCTATATCATAACGACATGCACTTGGAGTCGAAGTGCAAAACCTTAGCCAACCTCTTATAAGATAACTAACAATAGGATTTTAACCCACTTCTCTATTAAGTTCTCTGATGTGACTGTGAGTGCAGTCAATACAAATCAGTCTTGAATTTGTGCAGAACCGTGAATAAATCCCAGATACACCGGATAGAAGGTACTCTCCTCACCCGTAGACCACGGCGAGGAACTGAGATCGTGCAATTAAAAATGAACCTAAAAACTGACGTAGTTTGCACTTTGCACTTACGTTTATATTCCTTCAGCTTCAGTGTGTCTACTTGTATTTCGTAATAATAATGTTATTTGCCTTTCATCCCACCGACTGACTGACTGGAGACGCCGAGGTGCTTGAATGTTGTCTCTCAGGAATTCCTTTACGTGACAATAAATCTATCTAGACGAGACTGAAGTATTCAAGCACCTCCGAAAACCACCGGAGTGAGCCGGGATCGAACACACCAACTTGAGCTCAGAAAGACAGCGCTCTTCCGTCTGAGCTTCTCAGCTTGACACATAATTCGATGGCCTCTGCCGGCCGGAGTAGTTCAGATGTTAGAACGCTGACCTTTTGAGCTCAAGGTGGCGGGTTTGAATCCCGCTTAGTCCAATGGTATATGAAGGTCTCATATACTCCATTCTCGTGTCGGTATTTACTGTCACGTAAAAGAACTCCTGCGGGACAAAATGTCCGCACTTCAGCCTCTCTGGAAACCGTAGATGTAGTTAGTAGGAATTAAAACTATTATTATTATTATTATTATTATTATTATTATTATTATTATTATTATTATTATTATTATTATTATTATACCAAACGTACAGTTAAAGAAGACCAGCATACAGGATGACAACTATGACAATATTACAAATTAAAGCAGAGAGAATGAAGTAATACAAATTTTTCTTTCTACCTGCATTGCACCTGAACTCATCTTTTAACATTACAGCCTTGTTATGAAGACATACGCAGCAATTGCGCCCCGTATTCTTCTGCCTGGAACAAAGAAAGAAAAGAGAGAAGCTATTTAAGAACACTGAACTGGCTGCCGTTTCTGCGTTATTTTATGAGTCTTTCTTTACTGGTTAACTCTGAAAAATTTTAATACACTTTGTAGTTTTATTTGGGTAAAACTTTTTTCTACCTTTTAATATTATATTCATTCCTTTCCCAGCGACCCACTTTCTTTAGCTTGTTCTCGAGGAGTAACAGTCTGTCGGGCTTATATATTCACTTTTTCCTCCTTTTCTTCTGTTTCCTGCAATAGCCTGAGATGGAATCGGTTTTTTTTTTTTTTTTTTTTGTCTACATTATTAGCATTGGGCTTGTACCTCTCAAAATATTTCCCTAGTGGATTTTATTTAATGGATCAGGTATCTTTTTGATTGCTTATCTTAGCATAGGCGTGAAGGACTGATTTGTTTGTCTAAGGAGCGACTGATGTTAAGAGGTTGTAAAATTTGGGTGTTAACCTTTCCCGTAAAATCTGGAATAATTGTCACCTTGTTCAGATATATATAAATAATGGTGTGTGGCCTCCGGAGAGGCCTGTTGCAGTTTTGTCGATTCTACGGGCACCCACGGTATTCCCAGGCTGTCGCAAGAGGCGACTAAAAGGGGCGACCAAGGCATGATGGTATTAGAACCATGAAACTACTTGTGATTAGTACCATCACTCGGGGAACACCATGGGTCGCCTTTACTTGGGAGTAATACCACTATGTTAGGTGCACAATAGGTTTGTGATTAGTAGCAATAGTGGGTGGGTCACTATGGGTTTAGAGTACCCGTGATGAGCACCACGGTATTACGTTGCCTGTGATTAGTACCACTATACGAACGATACTGTGGTCCGACTCGTTGGCTGAATGGTCAGCGTACTGGCCTTCGGTTCAGAGGGCCCCGGGTTCGATTCTCGGCCGGGTCGGGGATTTTAACCTTAATTGGTTAATTCCTACTGCACGGGGACTGGGTCTATGTGTTGTCTTCATCATCATTTCATCCTCATCACGATGCGCAGATCGCCTACGGGTGTCAAATAGAAAGACCTGCACCTGGCGAGCCGAACCCGTCCTGGGATATCCGGCACTAAAAAGCCATACGACATTTCATTTCAACGACACAGAGGGTCTGCGCTGCCTGTGATTAGTATATAGTATGTGAGGAACAACACGGGATAGTACGAGTCCCTGTGATTAGTACACCTATGTGAGAAACACCATGGGCTTGCGTCGCCTATGAGTGGCGCCATAATGTGAGAAACACCATAGGTCTGCGTTACCTGTGCCACGTACAATACTTGCGAGTAGTACCATAATGTGTGGAACACCTTGAGTCTACGCTACTTTTGATTAGTACTGCAACATGACAAATACCATGGTTCTACTTTACTAGCGTCGCCTGTGATTAGTACCCACCATATGAGTAAAACCACGGGAATACCGGGCCCGTGATTGGTTACACCTAGGTGAGGAACACCATGGGTTTGCGTTGCCTATGAGTGGCGCCATGAGGGGACGTTGACTTGGATTTTCGACCCCTTTAGACAACAAGCATCCTCGATTCAGCATTGTCCTTTAGAAGCAGTCCCTTGGTCAGTAATACTATTGTTTATGATAGTTTCTGAGTCAGATCCACTGATTGTTTTATATTCATATCCATCCATTCATTCTTCATCACATTTTTTTATTCCGGTCAGTGGATGATTTTGAACTTTTAAATTGTCATTACATTCGTACCATTAGGGGCCGATGACATAACAACAAGCATCATTACCATCAGCGATTCTACGGGTATAGGCGATCTGGTCCCCTCCCCCGAGCCTTTTTTTGCTTTACGTCGCAGCGACACAGATAGGTCTTATGGTGACGATGGGACAGGAAAGGCCTAGGAATGGGAAGGAAGCGGTCTTAATTAAGGTACAGCCCCAGCATTTGTCTGGTGTTAAAATGGGACACCACGGAAAACCATCTTCAGGGCTGCCGACAGTGGGGTTCGAACCCACTGTCTCCTGATTACTGGATACTGGGCGCACTTAAGCGACTGCAGCTATCGAGCTCGCTGACTTATGACTTTGGAAGATTGTTATTGGTTCCTTTCAGAAAATGAGAACTTTTTCGATTTCAGCAACTGCACAGCCACTGCCTGACAAACTCTGTTACAGTGATCGGGTAACAGTCAAAATATTTACGTTTAGAATTGAAATATATGCTGGAGAAAATAACTTTTCAGTTGTGAATATATTAATTCGGACTCCGGATCTCCATACTATGAAAATTCCCAGTAATAATAATAATAATAATAATAATAATAATAATAATAATAATGAATAATAATAATAATAATAATAATAATAATAATGAGAATCCACAGCCTGTTTCCAGCCATTCGACCGGGTCAGGAATGGAATGAATGAAGCCCCCATCTAGCGGCGAGGATAGTAATTATGCCGACTGCCGAAGCCTGTCGCACTCCTCTGGGACAATGATTAATGAATGATTGATGAAATGAAGTGATATTGAAGAGTGTTGCTGGAATGAAATATGACAGGAATAACCGGAGTACCCGGAGAAATCCTGCCCTGCCTCCGCTTTGTCCAGCGCAAATCTCACATGGAGTGACCGGGATTTGAACCACGGAACCCAGCGGTGAGAGGGCGCGCAGTCGCCTGATCCACGGAGGCTCTGATAATAATAATAAGAAGAAGAAGAAGAAGAAGAAGAAAAAGAAGTTGATTGTCTTCCTTTCAATTACCATAGGTTTATTTAAGAGATACCGATCTGTCGGAATTTTGTTCCTCATCGGTGTATTGATATTCCGGAACCAACAATACGAGTTGTCGCATTTTAACAACCTTAAACGCCACCGACCTGAACTGGTATCGATCCCATTATCTTGGGACCAAAAGAACGACGACTAACGGATAGCCCCAATAATGTCGGCTTTCCCTGTTCTATCGTGGTGTATGATTTATCACACTCAGCCGTGAAGAAAGGTTCATTCTGGCATGTGCTAGTTCTCTGAGCTCCCACTAACGGTAAGTTTACAATCAGGTACACTATGAAGAATCAAAAAGAAATGTTGTCAAACAGCGTGGACGTGGTCCTCCACCTACTCTTTTACGATTTTCAAAGGCTTTGCTGCTCATGAATAAAGAAATAAACTGTGTCATGTGTAAAATTGCATGTATTAGTTCTTTAAAAATATTTGAAAGTGCTGAGTTTTAGTGCGGGTAATATACGCATACGGTATTGGATGGTGTAATCTGCACGGATACACGTGGCGCTGAAACACTTACTTTAGCTATCAGATTGAGGCACCATAAACTATAGCTGCAGCCACACCCCCTGGCTTCTCACTCCCTATACTTACCTTATCAGATACTCAGCTAACCGTAGTTAGCAAAACGGAACCACCCCATTGGAAATGAACATCCCCCCAATCACACACAAGTTGGAACAGTCCGTGCGTGTTGTGTTAGAATGTGTTACTGGGTGCTTAAATGTACCCTCTAGTGTGAGTGGCTACATTGATCTTTTATAAGCATGTGGTGGCCATTTAACAGAGGTCCATCGTAGCTTGTACACTCCGTGAAGAAGTTCGTACGCTATCGAGCAGCTTAGTGATTACTCACTCCCGTACCAACAAAGAGATAACTGTTTGTAGTGTTACAACGACATCCGTTGTCATGTTGATTAATATCTCTTCAAACAACAAGTACAGTGTAAGTCATTCTAAGATGGCTTTAACTCGTATCGACCATTGCTGCATTTCCTTAGACAAAACTTCTACGCAACCTTGCGCTCGCTTTCTTTGTTGAAGGCGACGGGATCAATCCCAGAGCAGTAGGTTGACATTTAAAGGGTTGTTAAATGTGAAAGACCCATGTTAGTAAGGAACCACTTTCGAGAGGAAAATAAAGAAAATGCAGAAATCTCGGTCTCTTCTCATTTCCAATTTATTGAGGTTAGCACTTAATGAGGATTTGACCCAGTTTTACGATCAGGTGCCCTTCCCGAAACGAACCCTATATTAAACTTATTGTGGTGTGTTGTGTAGATGAAGAGATAAATATTGAGATGAAAATAATCACCCAGTCTCGAGCCAGAGGAATTAACAATACGCAGTTAAATTCCCTTGTCCGACCGGGAATCGAACCCAGGTCCTTGTGAACCGAAGACCAGGAGCCGGACTAATTCAGAAATCCAAGAAATGCGTAGATTCTGTGAATATGATACTCTTAGAGTTTTCACTCTAGTATTGTTTTAGAACTTCTGTGCTAATTATGACGAAAAACTATCCTTGCTGCCCCATCGTGTACAATTAAATTAACTAACAACCCCTCAGCTACAGCTATGGACAGCCCAAGTCGATTGACTTCAACAGGTCCAAATTCATTTTTGACCACATTTTAGTACTAGGAATGGTTGGTATTTTATTATTGTTTAGTGCGGGTAGTATACGCATATTGGATGGTATAATCTGCACGAACATATGTCGCGCTGAAATACTTACTTCAGCTATAAGATTGAGGCAGGTGGTGGTAGAATAATATCCACGGTAACCCTTACCTGTCATAAGAAGTGAGTAAAACCTCAGTGGCTCTTAACTTGGGAGCGTAGGTTAGTGACGAAGGGACCCTTAGTTGAAGACTGACATTGCTTCCACTTACTTGTGCCAGGTCACTTTCATCTATCCTATCCGACATCTCTTGATCTTCTTCTACTTCTACTTTATTCCGTTTACCCTCCAGGGTCGGTTTTTGCCTCGGACTCAGCGAGGGATCCCACCTCTACCGCCTCAAGGGCAGTGTCTTGGAGCTTCAGACTCTGGGTTGGGGATACAACTGGGGAGAATGACCAGTACCTCGCCCAGGCGGCCTCACCTGCTATGCTGAACAGGGACCTTGCGGGGGATGGGAAGATTGGAAGGGTTAGACAAGGAAGAGGGAAGGATGCTGTCGTGGCCTTAAGTTAGGTACCATTCCGGCACTTGCCTGGAGGAGAAGTGGGAAACCACGGAAAACCACTTCGAGGATGGCTGAGGTGGAAATCGAACCCACCTCTAATCAGTTGACCTCGAGGCTGAGGGGATCCCGTTCCAGCCCTCGTACGACTTTTTAAATTTCGTGGCAGGTCCAGGAATCGAACCCGGGCCGCCGGGGGTGGCAGCTAATCACACTAACCGGTACACCACAGAGGTGGACACTCTCTTGGTCAGCTCTTGTTTTTTCTGACCGCGATGGTATTAGAGCACTCGAGGTCTTTCATTTTCACATTTTCACGCCCTTCGTGGCTCTTGTCTCTCTTTACCGAGCCCGATAGCTGCAGTCGCTTAAATGCGGCTAGTATCCAGTATTCGGGAGATAGTGGGTTAGAATCCCACTGTCGGCAGCACTGAAGATGTTCTTAAGTGATTTTCCATTTTCTCACCATGCAAATGCTGGACCTGTACCTTCATTAAGGCCACAGACGCTTCCTTCCCACTGCTAGCCCTTTCCTGTCTCGTCGCCATAAGACCTATCTGTGTCGGTGCGACGTATAGCAACTTGCATTGCAATCGTCTCTCTTTTTGCCGATACCTTCATTTTTCCAAGTGTCGGTTCCCTTCCATTTTTTCTCTCTGATTAGCGTTAATAGAGGATGATTGCCCAGTTGCATTTCCTCTTAAAACAGTGATCACCACCACTACGTTGTACAGACAAAAAGAATAAAACTTTGTTCTTTGTTAACCTAGGACCTAGGAAGGGTTTTCATTACCCTCCCTTCCCTCTGGCCAGGAGATTCGGTGGGTTTGGAGATTTAATGGAGTTGGGAGGGGGAGGTTTGAATCGGTGAAGGAGGTGGTTGGGTGTTTTGGGCCTCTTGGCTGAGTAACACGGTTGAAACCGTGTGGTTGCAGGTATAAACGCAAACCGGAATCACAGGAAGATGTCTACGGGAAACATCCTTCACGCCGCGCCGGGAGTATCCCACCAAATTTAATTTATTGCCCATGTAAAAAGTAATGTTGAATCATTTACGAGTTTGTATGCAGAACAAAGTAACTACCTAGGCATCGGAATATACAAACACTTAATGTTTCTTCAACGAATATATGTTAGTTATTTATAAACAAAGTCTGTTTCGGAAGTCCATCTCTTCCGCTTTTCTAGATGTAACGTAATAATTTTCCAAGTCCTGTTGGTAGTGACAGACACACACACCAGCATACGCGTCACGCCTGAGAGAATCCATTCCCTGATTCTGCCCCGGGGCCAAGTTACACTTGACGGTCGACTTTCCCCTCCTTCTGTCATCCCATCCTCCCCACCAGCAAACCATTCCAGTGAGCTTTTTGTAATGTGTGTAGTGTTAATTTCAAGCTAGGTTAAAGTACGCAGGTAACCCAAGCAAGCAACTCTCCTCGGAGTTTCAAGTCTCGGGTGATTACTTTTTTTTTTTTCTTCTTTTCATTTCACGTTTTGAATCTATCTTAAAAGTTGTTTATAATGAAGGAAGAAGATGGAAGCGAGAGTGCTTTTGTACACTTAAATTAAAATGTTGAATTTTATACCAATTCTAGTTCATAACATTCACTTCTGACGTTAGCTGACAAAGAACATCACGTAAAAGAGACAGGCATGAATTAACTTGCTACAAGCATAAAATAAGCTCTCTTTTATTTCGTAGCACTCATGTTCTCTGTTACATAATATAAAAGCGAGTGGATTCAAACCTCACGTTATTTCGACCATGACTCAATTTTCGCAGCCTGTTTCATTCAAGCTTTACGCACATACCGAGCTCAGGAGGTGCGGTTGGACGAGTTCTCATAGAGTAGGGTTGCCATACGTCCTGAAAAGGCGGCTTTGTCTTGATTTTGAGCATGCGTCCCTACGTCCTGACTGAATTTTAAAAAATCCCTTAATGTCCTGAATTTTAAAAATCAGAGCAAATTATTTTAAAAATTCTCAAATGCTGTTACTTAAAAAT
Organism: Anabrus simplex; assembly: GCF_040414725.1. NCBI lineage: Eukaryota > Metazoa > Arthropoda > Insecta > Orthoptera > Tettigoniidae > Anabrus > Anabrus simplex. The sequence goes on from NC_090269.1 coordinate 129,968,266, forward strand.
CTGTGCAAATAATATTGATTTCGGAGTGGTCTGTAAAGTAGGTATTTTACTAAATTATGATTTCTTATTATTTCTCCATTTGATTTTAATATTGACATCATATAACAAGTGTGTCTTTTGGTAATGGATGGGATAGTTCACATGGAATTACCCAAATACACTCGTTGGACCATAGGCGCCAACTTTTGTTCTTGAGCATGGGTGCAAGGATAAATATATCAAATATTTTTACGGGAGCAAATCACGATTGCGTTCCCCGTACCACTATATTCATGGGGTGGGGGCAAGTGCTCCCGTGAAGTCGGCACATATGTTTGGAAGTTATCGATGTTGGTGTTCTGAATTTCATCTTGAACCTTATGGCAACCCTACATGGAGCAGATTCGTGTTCTAAGACTGAACTTCCGGAGTCTGTGATTTCTTCTTCTTCTTCTTCTTCTTCTTCTTCTTCTTCTTCTTCTTCTTCTTCTTCTTCTTGTAGTTGTAACCAAGGTTAGGATTGGGAAGAAAGCGGCCCTGGTCTATTATGTCAAGTCGCCATCCGGCATCAAAGCGAGCAGAAGGTGTTTGAAATACGGTTGTTATCCACCCGCACTTGCAGTTCGAACCCCACTGTCGGCAGCCCTGAAAATGGTTTACCGTGGTTTCTCATTTTCACACCAGGCAAATGCCGGGCTGTACCTTAATTAAGGCCACGGCTGCTTCCTTCTCACTCCCAGCCCTTTCCTATCCCATCATTGCCATAAGACCTGCCTGTGTCGGTGCACATAAAACAAATTGTAAAGAAAAAAAGCAGTATGTGGATGTTTTAGTTCCCTTCCCTGCTTTTATGTAACTATCTTTATTGTTGTAGTCGATTTCTTAAAAAGGCTTGTATAAGCAGACACCTTTCTGCGAAAGTGAGCAGTTAAAGGCTATCTCGGCCACAACCTGCCTATAGAAGCCAGGCATGCATTGTTAATTACTTTCAAAGGTGTTTTGGAACAAAAAGCAAGTGTTCCGCTACTGTTCAGAGACTACCCTCTGGGAGTCGAATGACTGTCTTGGCATTCACCTGGAAAATGACGCAGATCTCTTAGAGAGTGAACGAGAAACGGGATTTTAATACGCTCTCCTATTCAGCTCTTACCTGAAGTTGAGAGAAATATATTCCAGTTCATCAAACCAGTTTTAAATTTGTAGCAGCACAGGAATCGAACCGGACTAGCCAAGTGAGTATGTTTTATGCTAACCTCCAGAGTATAGCGTATCACGTGCTTTCCTGGTGGGATAATATAATGGCAATAATTACATGAAAACATAACTCATTTGATTGATTGATTGATTGATTGATTGATTGATTGATTGATTGATTGATTGATCGGTTCCGTTCTACCTTAAACCCAAACATCATTTGTCTTTTGAATTCTAAAAATTCACATCGAAATATATAAACTTAAAAATTGTATTTGTTTACCTTTTATAAATATGATTACAGCAGTTTGGAATTTCTGTCTTAGACTTAATTTTTTAGAAAATGAAAACATATTTCGGGAAAGTGGTTGAAAGGAAACTGTAGCGAAATGAAATAATAAAACTCTATGAATGTGTGGTAAAGGAAATGTATACCTAACTTGACATATCCTGTCACACCCATGGGATCTTCCCGTGTTTCGTATTCCTATTGGTAAGGCGTCCGGCTCCATGACTAAATGGTTAGCGTGCTGGCCTTTGGCCACAGAGTTCCCGGGTTCGATTTCCGACAGGGTCGGACATTTTAACCTTAATTGGTTAATTTCGCTGGCTCGGGGACTGGGTGTATGTGTCATCTTCATCATCATTTCATCCTCATCACGACGCGCAGGTCACCTACGGGAGTCAACTCGAAAGACCTGCATCTGGCGAGCCGAACTTGTCCTCGGATACTCCCGGCACTAAAAGCCATACGCCATTTTATTGGTAGGGCATTGCTTTGGCTTTTTCCAGGATTATGATGATAGGAAATTATTATTATTACCCAGATCAATAGAAAATTTACCCAATGGAGTTCCTCGCACCCGATTGTGCTGTTCAACGCCATGCTGAATGACTTGCACTCTCTAGCACATGACAGCACGGCTCTTTTCTAGCAGCGTGGAGAAGGGAGCATGTTACTGTCTATTCATGCGTTACATTTTCATCAATATCCGATCACTTGCTCAGTAGGAACTTAACACACGTAGCAGTGTTGCGATAACATACCCCGAACACAATCGTGCGGAAGACTTAGAGTTTTTTCAGTTGATTTCTGGTAAGTAATCTTCTGTAGTAGGACTTTGGCACGAAGTTCGTAGCCTTGATGCGTCCAGTTTGAACTGTTCCGATCTTCCTCTTGTTCTGTTGAAAATCTCAATTAGAGCGTGTGTACTGATCAGATTGGATATAAACTTCCCAGTCTTGCTGGAGGGTTAAGAAGTATCTGAAGAAAACTTATTTCGATACGGTCATCTGCTCACTTGTTATAGTCGTTAGAATTGCTGAAGTGTCATCACTTCTTCGTACGTTCGATGTTTTCTTTAATTAGGGAAGGTGTAATACAGTGACAGAGTGTCATCATTACAGACCCAGGCTATAGATTCAATACCACATCAGCACAGGCTTGTCGGCAAGATGGCCGCGGCTTAATATCATATCGTCTCCGGCTTGTCAGGCAGATGGCCGTGGTTGAATATTAGATAGTCATTGGCTTGTCAGTAAGAAGGCCGCGGTTGAATATCATATAGTCAGTCACCCGCTTGTCAGACAGATAGCCGTGGTTGAATGTGAGCCTAGATCATCACCAGCTTGTCAGCAAGACGACCATGGTTGAATATCATATAGTCACCCGCTTGTCAGACAGATGGCCTTGGTTGAATATGAGCCTAGATCGTCACCCGCTTGTTAGCAAGACGACCATGGTTGAATATTACATAGTCACCGGCTTGTTAGGCAGACGATCATGGTTGAATATCATATAGTCACCGGCTTGTTAGGCAGACGACCATGGTTGAATATCATATAGTCACCCGCTTGTCAGACAGATGGCCTTGGTTGAATATGAGCCTAGATCGTCACCCGCTTGTTAGCAAGACGACCATGGTTGAATATTACATAGTCACCGGCTTGTTAGGCAGACGACCATGGTTGAATATCATATAGTCACCGGCTTGTTAGGCAGACGACCATGGTTGAATATTACATAGTCACCGGCTTGTTAGGCAGACGACCATGGTTGAATATCATATAGTCACCGGCTTGTTAGGCAGACGACCATGGTTGAATATTACATAGTCACCGGCTTGTTAGGCAGACGACCATGGTTGAATATCATATAGTCGCCGGCTTGTTAGACCGACTCGTTGGCTGAATGGTCAGCGTACTGGCCTTCGGTTCAGAGGGTCCCGGGTTCGATTCCCGGCCGGGTCGGGGATTTTAACCTTCATTGGTTAATTCCAGTGGCTCGGGGGCTGGGTGTTTGTGTTGTCCCCAACATCCCTGCAACTCACTCACCACACATAACACTATCCTCCACCACAATAACACGCAGTTACCTACACATGGCAGATGCCGCCCACCCTCGTCGGAGGGTCTGCCTTAAAAGTCACCCGCTTGTCAGACAGATGGCCTTGGTTGAATATGAGCCTAGATCGTCACTCGCTTGTTAGCAAGACGACCATGGTTGAATATTACATAGTCACCGGCTTATTAGGCAGACGACCATGGTTAAATATCATATAGTCACCTGCTTGTCAGACAGATGGCCGTGATTGAATGTCAGCTTAGATCGTCACCGGTTTGTCAGCAAGATAGCCGCGGTTGAATATTATTTAGTCACCCTCTTGTCATACAGACGGTGTTTGTGAGATTTTTAAAACGTAGACTTAGGTCCACTTAAAACTAGAGGTTCCATGTCTATAATTACGAATTCAAATCCCGTAAAACTACTAGCTGGCGTTTTCTAAACTTCATTTTGGGTAACAAGAGAGGATCATAACGCGGTAGTGGTGATGCTGGGGATGATTGTTTTTAAGGAGAAAAACTAAAAGATAATCAGCCATATCAAACGATTAGCAGAAGGAACAACCTCTCAAAGTATGAGGGAAACTGTTAGGGAAGGGGAACGATAATAATAATAATAATAATAATAATAATAATAATAATAATAATAATAATAATAATAATAATAATTTCACGTCCCACTAACTACGGTAACGCCGAGGTGCTGGAATTTTGTTCCGCATGGATTCTTTTACCTGTCGGTGCATGTACCGACATGAGGCTGACGTTATTGACACCTTCAAATAATACCGGCCTGAGCCAGGATCGTGCCCCCTAACTTGGACTCAGACCGTTAGCGCTTTATTGGCTAAGCTACTAAACCCAGCACTTGAACCATTTTAGAACCCGGATGTACTCTGAAGATATACTGTACTCTCCAGCGAGCGGATGATGATGATGATGATGATGAAGATGATGTTGATGGCAGATGTTTATAAACTAATTGAATTTATTTGTCTTCTTTTTCAAGTTTGCCACAGGCAGATTGTCAGTGAAAGTCCTAGAACTAGGAAGAATTTTGCCGTAACGTTGAGAGAAATAAGCACCGGCGTTTTAACGATGGGAGACCATGGAAAACGATCTTCAGGGCTGCTTACGGTTATGTTCGAACCCACTGTCTGTCGAATTGATCTTTTTAGTAATTCGATCAGGAAGGGAAAGCGTCTCCAAGCTGATTGGAGTGTGACGTTTGCGTAATATGTGCCCAACTAACGCCCGGACGCCTTCCAAAAGTTGTCGCAGATTTGATCCATTGAACTGACTACAGTCATGATACCCAACGTACGTATGGCATTATCTGAGTACTCATCTTTATTTTAAAAATTTGGATGGAGATCTGTGTACTTTAAAGGTGTTCGAGCTTGAAGAAGCAGCTTACTTAGTTTATCGCCCGACAACGTTTATCTAATTATCTGGAGATGATTGCTTCGTAATTGGCTCTCGCTTCTATCCGCTGCACCCAGATTTCATCCTAAGAGGTAGGGGGTGGGAGCTGGCGTGTATGTGATAAGCAAATATAGTCTCCATTTTCGCTCACGGATGTCTCTCATTTTCCATTCTACTTTTGGCGATACCGGACTGACTCATTTTTTCTCCATTGTAATTCAGCACATTATATTATTTTATAGTCTTCGCTGTCGACCGTGAAATTCCATCAGAAATTCAAACATCATACTTCATAAAACAGTGTGATTGAAAGGTCGTTGAAGGGATTTTTTCGAATCATCGTTTCCTTTACTTAGATGTTTATCAGTACTACAGCAGTAAAATAGCTTAGAATCGTCTTTTAACGATGACTTGCGCCAAAGAAGACCATGTCAGAAATAAAACTATAAGCCTATAGCTTCACCTCCTAGAAGAAGTGGCCTTCACTGTAGCACATCCGGGTGTTAGATGTCGGTCTCTCACCAGTGCGTCCCGAGTTCAGATATAGGTTACTTTTGTAGAATTTATGCTGGACAAAGTTAGAGTTTTCTCTAAATCTGTGATATCCCTCAATAATTCGAGCAACACTCCATAACCATGCATTCCTTTCGGATCCAGACCGTACGTTAGTAAGATATACAGTATAACCTCTCATATTCGGCCCTGTGATATCCGACCTGGTTTCTGGATATATTTTTTAAAATATATAATGACAAGGTAATTACTGAGTTGTAGTGTAGGAGGAATGCAAGAGGAAAATGCACACTGGGACTGCGAGGGATGGAGAGGTTGTTGACTCCGTACTCGGTAATATCGTGCATCTACTATTATGCCTTAATCTGTGTTAGTCAGTCATGAGCGTTACAGTACAAGATTTTTATTGTGGTAGTGATTTTGAGGCAAACTTGAAGTAGCCTACATAGTTTGTGCCATTTTAATGAGTGTTACAATCAAGGCATGACCGGAAAAATAAATAAAGACTGCAGCGCGTTAAAAAGGCTACGATAACAACATTCTTAAGAAAGAAAACTGAGTAAAAGAAACCCGACCGGGCGAGTTGGCCGTGCGCGGAGAGGCGCGCTGCTGTGAGCTCGCATCCGGGAGATAGTAGGTTCGAATCCCACTATCGGCAGCCCTGAAGATGGTTTTCCGTGGTTTCCCATTTTCACACCAGGCAAATGCTGGGGCTGTACCTTAATTAACGCCACGGCTGCTTCCTTCCAACTCCTAGGCCTTGCCTATCCCATCGTCTCCATAAGACCTATCTGTGTCGGTGCGACGTAAAGCCCCTAGCAAAAAAAAAAAAAAAAAAAAAAAAGAAACCCGACCTTGAGTTTATATTTGATGTGATATCTATGTTTTCTTCTTTTATATTTTACTTCTGTTTTATAGACTACTGTATTTTAGTACATAGTGTGTACAGTTATTATAGACCTAATTAATTACAAAACAGAATGTTTGTATGACATTGACTGTATTTTAATTATACTCTCTTATATCCGGATTGTGTGTTATCCAGACTACCCGGTACCATATTAATCCGGATATCAGAGATTATACTGTACTTTTTCTTTTTCTACCGCTCTTGTTACATCTGTGGGATCGCGGATGCGAATTGTGTCTTGCGAGCAGATTTGGCCCTGTTTTACGGCATGATGCCCTTCCTGTCGGCAACCCTATATGGAGGGATGTAATCACTATTGCGTGTTCCTGTGGTGGTTGGTAGTGTAGTTTGTCGTCTGAATATGAAGAAGGGAATATTGGGATAAACACAGACACCCAGTCCCGGGTCAGACGAAACAATCAAAGGTGATTAAATCCGCGACCTGGCCGGGAATCGAAACCGGAACCCTTTGAACCGAAGGCCTCAACGCTGACCATTCAGCCAATGAGTCGGACCGAGGTTATACTGTACCTCGACGCTAATTTATTAATTCCTGGCCAAATCTTATATGATTTAAGCTAGAACTGGTAGGACTTCTTTGGATCAAAACATTAACGTCTCACAATCTCTGAAAACTAATTGCTGTGTCTGGCACGTGGTCATTTATTATTAAAACCTTTCTCTTACAATAATGTATAGAGCTGCAGTGGTTTGAAAGTGTTTATCTTATTATTCTAGTCTTTGTGCTCTGTTATTGAACAAGTATTCATTCTTAAATCTCTTTTCTCTGTGTTTCTTATTCCACACAGCCTTTCAACATTCTTTCAGTCTCTGTTCAGCAACGTAATACGCCTATCTCGCTCCTTTTCCCTGTCTCGTCGTCTTCTTCTCCACCTATAAATCTAACCTTAAATGCCTCTGTCTCTTTGGAAGGCTTTATCAAATGTACCTCCCCCATTTCTTCACATTTATTTGGTTCGCGCTAATTCCTCCGGCCCTTATACTTTCATGGTCCCATTAACCAAAACCACTAGTCATCCCACCTCTCTCTCATTTCTTTTTGACCGAGCTCGATAGCTGCAGTCGCTTAAGTGCGGCCAGTATCCAGTATTCGGGAGATAGTGGGATCGAACCCCACTGTCGACAGGCCTGAAGATGTTTTTTTCTTGGTTTCCCATTTTCACGTTAGGCCACGGCCGCTTCCTGTCCCATCCTCGCCATAGGGAGTATGAAATATTTGTCCCGAATGAGTAAATTTATAATACCAGTATCAACATCTATATCATCTATATTCCTATCTATATCATCTGATGACCAAGCAGGCATCAGTTTTAAGTAATAAGACAAAGTCTCTCATAGTGCATTGGCACTGCCGCTGGCTCCATGTAGCCTACGGAGTGGCCTCCACTGTATGCACTAGCCATGCGTCTTGGTGGGTGTGCTATATACCAACTGATGAGCCCAGCCTAGCACACGGGGGCGAAACGCTATTTTTTATTTCGTGTGGCTATTTCTAGCCGAGTGCAGCCCTTCTAAGGCAGACCCTTCGATGAGGGTAGGCGGCATCTGCCATGTGTAGGTAAGTTAACTGCGTGTTATTGTGGTGGAGGATAGTGTTATGTGTTGTGTGTGAGTTTCAGGGATGTTGGGGACAGCACGAACACCCAGTCCCCGGGCCATTGGAATTAACCAATGAAGGTTAAAATCCCCGACGCGGCCGGGAATCGAACCCGGGATACTTTGAACCGAAGGCAAGTACGCTGACCATTCAGCCAACGAGTCGGACGGCGAAACGCTGGCAACTAGGAATGAGTTAGCTGGAAAATTAATAATGTCCAATAACGGACCATTTATATTAGTATTATAAATTTTGCTCATTCGGGACAAATATTTCAGATTCCCTATGGGAATCGACATCTATATCATATTTACGGCCGTTAGTTTCGTAATAAATGTGTGTAGGATTGTCCTGATAATCATCCATCAAGAAAAACGGGTCCGATCAATTGTCACACAGAACGCCGTATGCGTACAATCTGGAAATCCATAGACTATATTGTGTGTTTAGCCAAGAGCTCACACATTATAATGAGATGTGCATAGCGCGCTTGCCTGTTCGCCTTAGAGCAAACCTCACTTCTTCACCACATGCCAACGTCCGGCAGTACTAGGGCGCAACGATAACCCCTCTAAGGAATTCGCCTGTGCCGTGGGTCCTACGTATTTAGATTCATCCTGTATATAATCTATTAGTGCTCAGAACAATATGAAATGTAGCCTAACAGTATATTTACATTCATACTGCCTTTACAACATTATGTGAATTTAAAGATTAGGAGACAACCTGTGAAGCCTTTGGATATTTAGTAGATAAATTTCTGTCTATAGTTATACTAACATTCCGAGTTCTATTCCGCAATGTATTGACAGTACCAACAGAATGATCAGTTTGCAAACGGAAAGTAGATTCTACATGTTCATTAGAAAGCTCACTTCTTCCTCCTCGGCGCAAGAGAGCAGCAGAAAATAAAGCTACAGCCCTGCCGCTGAATTAACAAACTATGGAGCAGTCAAGGCAGCCAACTGTGGTATTAGTTGTCAGAGAAGAGGTGGGGAAGGAGCTTATTTTCATTAGCTCGCCCTTCTTCTGTTGTCATTCAGTAGAGGTTTTAAAACTGTGGTAATGAGCTGGGCCAAGACTTAGACTTGTTACACTTTATGGGGCGTCGATAACGAAAGCTCTTAACCTCAAAGCTAGAGACGTTTGTCAAAAAGAACTTCCAGAAGATAGCGGCTGGCGGTCTCATTTGAAAGCTCTTGCAGAGAAAAACGTAACCTATTTGTCTTAATTGAATTTTCTCCTGTAGACAGCTGGTTATCTACCGGCTGATATCACATTCGTTCGTCCGTAGAACATTAACGAATTCCCTTCGCCTCGACCTTTGATGCAAGTGGCAGAAGATGCGATGGGATATTTCTAGCGTAGTGTTTTAGTTAACTATCTTGTCACGCTCGAAATGTCTAGTAAAATGAGCTGCAAATGGATCTGTGACTCAAATATACATTAACAAATAGAATGTCTTCTTCTTTATTGTTTACCCTCCAGGGTCGGTTTTTCCCTCGGACTCAGCGAGGGATCCCACCTCTACCGCCTCAAGGACAGTGTCCTGGTGCTTCAGACTCTGGGTCGGGGGATACAACTGGGGGATGACCAGTACCTCACCCAGGCGGCCTCACCTGCTATGCTGAACAAAGGCCTTGTGGGGGGATGGGAAGTTTGGAAGGGATAGACAAGGAAGAGGGAAGGAAGTGGCCGTGGCCTTACCATCCCGGCATTTGCCTGCAGGAGAAGTGGGAAACCACGGAAAACCACTTCCAGGATGGCTGAGGAGGAAATCGAACGCCCCTCTACTCAGTGGACCTCCCGAGGCTGAGTGGACCCCGTTTCAGCCCTCATACCACTCTTCAAATTTCGTGGCAGAGCCGTGAATCGAACCTAAGCCTCCGGGGGTGACAGCTGATCACACTAACCACTACACCACAGAGGCGGACCGAAGATTTCTCTTGATAAATTATTCCAATCCCTTACTCCTAGTCCTATAAATTAATATTTTCCCCAATTTGTCCTCTTGAATTCCAACGTTATCTTCATATTATTACCTTTCCTACCTTTGAAAGCTCCGCTCAAGCTTCTTCATCTACTGTCATCCACACGATCTCTCCACTGAGAGCTTGGAACATACAGCTTAGTCGAGAATTTACACGGCGCAATTTCCATGTATAAATGTCCCTTTTTCTTTCTCTTACCAGATGCTTTCGATCAAGCCATTGTATTGTAGCAAAATGCATCATTACAACGCCACGACATCAAATAAAAATTTTATGAATGCAAACAAATAGTATCAGAACTTTTCGTAATTACCAGCATAAAGATTTTGCCTACCGGGCGAGTTGGCCGTGCGGTTAGAGGCGCGCGGCTGTGAACTTGCATTCGGGAAATAGTGGGTTTGAATCACACTGTCGGCAGCCCTGAAAATCGTTTTCCGTTGTTTCCCATTTTCACACCAGCAAAATGCTGGGGCTGTACCTTAATTAAGGCTACGGCCGCTTCCTTTCAACTCCTCGGCCTTTCCTATCCCATCGTCGCCATAAGACCTATCTTGTGTCGATGCGACGTTAAGCCACTTGCAAAAAAAAAAAAAAAAATCCTAACTGAGTAGAAAGGAAGTGAATTATAGGTTTAAATGTAAAACTTTGTAAAGGTGAGGTGTTCTTCCAGAATCCAGAGTGCACGTTCGTGACTAAATTCACCTTAAATACTGTTTTGTCTTTATAATGAGATGATATTTGTGTTCTCTACATTGTAAATATCTTTAGAAAAAGGCCAAAACTCTCAATTTTGAATTTTTCGCTCGTAGAATTAACAAGAACTTTAATTTCGAAATGATGGTCTAATATTAGGCCTACATATTCATGAGAGTGAATGATGATAAAAGACATGTGACTATGACATTGGTTGGAATTTCTAGTGATTGGCATTATAGTCCAGTGACATCGCGTCTGGCTTCGCACGAAAGCGGCCACTATTCGATTCCAGGCCTATGCATGTGGAAGTTTGGATATGAAAAGTCTCATCCTTCCCGTTCGCATTCTTTGTAAGAAAAGGCGTCCCTTCCCTTTCATCACAATACTAACGTTGTTATTACGTATTGCTTAAGGCCGGTTTTACGGCCGGATTCCCTTCCTGACCCCAATCCTATGTCGAGGGATATATCCACTATTGTGTTGTTTCTTTTTTTCTTCTTCCTGTTTAGTAGAGTCGTGTAAATGGAGATATTTATTAAGACGACCACAAGCACCCAGCTAGAGGAATGAACTAGATGCGCCTAAAATCCCTGGCCCGACCGGGAATCGAACCGAAGGCCCACTGAATCGAAAGTCACTGCGTCAAGAAGCCGGACTTATTATTATTATTATTATTATTATTATTATTATTATTATTATTATTAACAGTCTCGTAAACAGTCTTGTTTTATAGTAATTTCTAGCGTTTGCCTCTAAATATATTCCCATTTAGTTTTCTACCCAGCCGGGCTGAGTGGCTCAGACGGTTAAGGCGCTGGCCTTCTGACCCCAAGTTGGCAGGTTCGATCCTGGCTCAGTCCGGTGGTATTTGCAGGTGCTCAAATACGACAGCCCCGTGTCGGTAGATTTACTGGCACGTAAAAGAACTCCTGCGGGACTAAATTCCGGCACCTCGGCGTCTTCGAAGACCTTAAGAAGTAGTTAGTGGGACGTAAAACAAATGACATTATTATTATTAGTTTTCTAGCCACAGCGATTTAGACAGAGCTGCTGCCACAGCATCACAACAAGACGTATGGGGTATCAGCTGTGTCCAGCATCTTTCTTCTCCCCTTGTTCATAAATTACTCCATTAAGATTAAATGAAGCCGTCCTGATTAATCTGGATAAAGACATATGGGCCTTGTAAAGGAGTCAAACAATGTTAAAGTACCCCTATCAGTACTGATACTCACTTTTGTAAATTTGCCAGCTCTTCATCATACAATCTATCACGTTTGTATATTAATGTATGTCGGACTGTTCTTCCATTTAAATTAATCTGCTAACAGTTTCCCGCTGGCTCCGCCCGCAATGTACAAAGTATGGTGTTATTCGTTACTATCCTCACGGGTGTATTTACAAAGTTTCGAGTAATGAAATAAAGCACATGATCTAGTGTGGTAATAGAATGTAACATTACGTCAACAAAACACTTGAAAATACATCACACAAAGAAATTGAATTAAACGTTCCTTGGAACAACACTACGTGCCGAACTGTTAAAAAGTCCTTCAAAGATCTTCGTCATGGAGACAAATGTACTCATAACTTTTCTCAGAATCAACCCATTTGAATAGTCAAGAGCTGAAATGAAAGAGCTTGATCCACTGAGTGTTCTTAGGCCAAAACGAACTCCGTACCTCAATTAGAACCAAAGATATGATTGCTTCAAAGAGACAAATCTGTGCATGAATACCTTTCAGTTTAAAAAAATAAAGGAAATCGACCGGATAGAATGACCGGACTGACTGACTTTAGTTTTCATATTTTTTAAAAAATGTATAGTTGCCTGGTCGTTTCTCCTTCGGGGGAAATGCTTAAAGAAAACCGGGAATTTTAAAAATATATAATCAGAATAATAGCTTATCAATAACAAGCTCAATTAATGGTCACATGTATTGACATTCATCTGCCAGAATAGTGAAGTGTTTATTTCAGGCTAATGATGTTGCCTTTCTCTGTAGCTCCTTCTGTGTATCGGTGGAGAATGTTGGCCTCCGGATTTCAAAACTGCTGGTTCAAACTTGGCAGAGGTAGTCGCATTTTTGGAGAATGCAAAAAAAGCCCGGCGTCTTACGATGTCGGCATGTACACTGACTGATAGGGCAAATACAACACCAAGAAGGAATGGTCAGAACTTTATGCCAATTGCAGGGTAGACTGACGTCACTGAGGTATGCTCATGATGTGAAATGCGCCGCTGTGCTGCGCACGTAGCGAACGATAAATGGGACACGGCGTTGGCGAATGGCCCACTTCGTACCGTGATTTCTCAGCCGACAGTCATTGTAGAACGTGTTGTCGTGTGCCACAGGACACGTGTATAGCTAAGAATGCCAGGCCGCCGTCAACGGAGGCATTTCCAGCAGACAGACGACTTTACGAGGGGTATGGTGATCGGGCTGAGAAGGGCAGGTTGGTCGCTTCGTCAAATCGCAGCCGATACCCATAGGGATGTGTCCACGGTGCAGCGCCTGTGGCGAAGATGGTTGGCGCAGGGACATGTGGCACGTGCGAGGGGTCCAGGCGCAGCCCGAGTGACGTCAGCACGCGAGGATCGGCGCGTCCGCCGCCAAGCGGTGGCAGCCCCGCACGCCACGTCAACCGCCATTCTTCAGCATGTGCAAGACACCCTGGCTGTTCCAATATCGACCAGAACAATTTCCCGTCGATTGGTTGAAGGAGGCCTGCACTCCCGGCGTCCGCTCAGAAGACTACCATTGACTCCACAGCATAGACGTGCACGCCTGGCATGGTGCCGGATGAGGGAATGGCGGAACGTCGTGTTCTCCGATGAGTCACGCTTCTGTTCTGTCAGTGATAGTCACCGCAGACGAGTGTGGCGTAGGCGTGGAGAAAGGTCAAATCCGGCAGTAACTGTGGAGCGCCCTACCGGTAGACAACGCGGCATCATGGTTTGGGGCGCTATTGCGTATGATTCCACGTCACCTCTAGTGCGTATTCAAGGCACGTTAAATGCCCACCGCTACGTGCAGCATGTGCTGCGGCCGGTGGCACTCCCATACCTTCAGGGGCTGCCCAATGCTCTGTTTCAGCAGGATAATGCTCGCCCACACACTGCTCGCATCTCCCAACAGGCTCTACGAGGTATACAGATGCTTCCGTGGCCAGCGTACTCTCCGGATCTCTCACCAATCGAACACGTGTGGGATCTCATTGGACGCCGTTTGCAAACTCTGCCCCAGCCTCGCACGGACGACCAACTGTGGCAAATGGTTGACAGAGAATGGAGAACCATCCCTCAGGACACCATCCGCACTCTTATTGACTCTGTACCTCGACGTGTTTCTGCGTGCATCGCCGCTCGCGGTGGTCCTACATCCTACTGAGTCGATGCCGTGCGCATTGTGTAACCTGCATATCGGTTTGAAATAAACATCAATTATTCGTCCGTGCCGTCTCTGTTTTTTCCCCAACTTTCATCCCTTTCGAACCACTCCTTCTTGGTGTTGCATTTGCTCTGTCAGTCAGTGTAAAAGATATCTGATGACACATTTGATTTTTACCTGACAAAACTAATTAAAACCCAGCCATGGCCCAATGGAGATCTGGTTTACTCTCCATTCCGCTAGAGTAAAACTGAACGTTCAAATCAAAATGTCCGTACAACGGTAACTGTTCTTCTTCTTCTTCTTCTTCTTCTTCTTCTTATTATTATTATTATTATTATTATTATTATTATTATTATTATTATTAAACTCCCCTTCGGTTCAGCCGTCTATGAACCACGTTTGACAATCTTTAGCTTTCCCTGTCTTCACACTCAGCCGGTATCTTTTCATTCTTTCTCCTCTTCCTTCTTCTGTACAGGACCTCCCTTTTTCTCACTAGCCTTTCCGCAGTCTCCTGGAAACCATGGAACTTTTTGACGAGTTTTTTAATCGATTTCTGTCCATAACGCAATTTTTCAGAACCCCCATCTTCGTCAAGTCCAACCTCACTTCTCGAAATCATTTCAGCTCTGTCTTCCTCCTCCTGAAGAATTAAAAGATTCTCTTCGTTAGTCTGTTACTGTCCATCCTCAACAAGTGTCCATAGAACTGTAACCTTCTCTTCTTCATCAGTTCAACCATTCCTTCTGTTCTTTGATACTATTTATTATTATTATTGTTACCGTGTTTTTGTGGTAGTTAAGCATGAAAGAAGGTGCTGGGTGGTGAATAGGTCTCAAGCTACTAAAGAGAAATTAAATTTTAAAATTTAACAAGGTTATATTTTCTTTTCAAAATTAGGTAACAACAAATAGAACAGGTACTTAGTATCCGAAATACAACTTGAAATGTACAATTACAGGGATTAAAGAATTTGGGCTTCGAGCCCTGAAAACACAATTCTTGAGCAACTAGCTCAACTTTACGATATACCAATTTCAACAAAAGGGGCAGAAGACCCCAATCAAACCCTGGAGCCCTTGCTCCAAATTACACAGCAAAGCCTCCTCGAGGCATACAACTCTCAGTCTTAGAAAAGAGCCACTCGCTCTTAAAGTTAAGCCTCTCCCAGGCCACACCAAACTCAACTTTCAAGTTGTCCTCAAAGGACATATACACAGGGGTAAAATACCCAACCTACTGAGGTCTATTAGGTGAGAAAAGATTAATACATGACCTCTAAAATACAACTTGAGAGGAGGCGAACTTGCACTCCTAATACACTTTGCTTAAGACCTACTTGGCACTAGGCCGTTAATACAAGGGCTAACCCCATACTACAGAGGTGACTTAATGGCAATTTACATTACATTACGGGAGAATTGGTTGAGAAAAATAAGGTCACCTCAAGACGATGTGAGTGGGAACTCGAGAGGGTTAGCACTCTCTATCCCATAATGTAGCTTTACAAGAGAATAGAAGAAAAGAGTAGTTACATTTTAGGAAAAGGTTACATGATGGAAAACGCTTCGAACCCGCCGCGAGAGTTAAACTGCCGACCTAGCAAGAAAAGAAGATATTAATAGGCCATTACCTGGTAGTAGATCGCTGCCGAGGAAAGAGGCGCTTCCCGCCTCCTGCTATGTACTTAATACACTGAAAGATGGAACAGAAGTGGCCCGGAGACCCCAAAATCAGCAGTTTATAACCTCTCGCGGAAGATTCTAGGCGTTAGGGGAAATAAAACACCCTCCCTCAAAGTTTTTATTGGTTCGGGAAAAGAAACCCCTACATAGAGGAAAAAGAAACACATTATTGGAGGAAAATTAATTAAAGAAATTCGGGATTGGCTAGATCCAAAATAAGGGGAAAAAGAGGGGTATACAGCCAACTTAAACCATGACAGAAAGAAATTTAACAAAGAACAAACTCTTGAAATAAAAATTTCTCCAACAAAATAGTTCTTTGATTTCGCACTAGGTCGCACTATTGTTGATCTTCAGTAGTGTCCTCTAGAAGAGAAAGTTCACACTTCTTACTTCAAGCGAAACAAAAACACATCAAAAGTGACACAGTTCAAAAACTCAAAATTTTCCATGTGGTGACATCTTCTGAGAAAGTAGAGAATTAATAGAATAGATAAAGTTCAACCTTCCTCCAGAAGAGGAGTTTCAACTGGCGCAACTTTTAAATAAACGGTGTAGAGGTGTACCGCCTGGTACAATTATTATTATTATTATTATTATTATTAATTTGCGACAGAAAGGGTGGCAAGTGACGAAGAAGTCCCATGCGTTTCCTCGCATGGGTCTGCCAGAAGAGTTAATATTATTGCATATTCTGACACTTCTAAGCATGCCATAATTATTGACCCTTCTGCCCGATTCGACGTTCGTCTTCAGCAAGCTGAGGGGGCGGATACAGAAAAGAAAGCTATCTAGGAACCTACTGTTAATTATTTCGACGACAGATATAACCTCAAATGCATTTATGTAATGCAGTAGGTCTACTGATCGAAGCACGAGGTGCTATACCTCGTTTTTTTTAAGGAATTTCTAAAAAAATACAACGTTCCAACTTCCGTAAGAGATGAGATAGTCACCATAGTACTAAAGAAGAGTTGTCAAATTCTGAATCACCATCTTAATCCAAACCTCTAGGTGTTGTTTTAAATTTATATCATATTATTATATTTTAATATTGTAATTATAATCTTCATATTAATTATTATCATGTAGGTATACTGAGCCCTTAAGGCAGGGCCTCTCAATCTTACGCGTGCTAACTGAGGTCCTGTACCCAGTGCATCGGTCCCACTCGGCTAGGCTCGGACCAGCGCGTCGTCTCGAGGCGACTCGGCTAAGCTCGGCTCAACTCGGCTCGGATTTGGGGGGCTACGGAGCAAGTGAGGAAGAGGGAGACAGGCGGAGTGAGCGAGACAGGCGTAGGGAAAGAGAGAGAGAGAGAGAGTGCTATTGCTCCAAATCGAGGAGTGGGGGTCTGCACTCTGGTCAACCATGCGAAGTCGTCTTTTGCACTGTGCACCGCGCAATGCATTGGTGCATGCACCCTGAGACGCCCTATCTTAAAGGCTACTTGCATTGGGAGACAGTTTTGTAAATAAAATAACCGTTTCAGATTATTACACATTTAGTGACAGGAAAATCTGTTCGTATGTATCTGTTCTTATATACATGACAGATTTATTGCGAGAGGTAAAGATACACGCTAGTATCTTGATCTTTTTTCTCACTTTCATCTTAAAGAATCCTCGTCATTTACGGTATGGCAGAGAGGGCATGCTGTCGCTGATAACACGGTCTGTTCTCAGCGTGTCGTCTGCCGCACATGCCAGGACAATTTATTGGCCGGTGGGTAGGGCTGGCAGGAGATCGAACGCGGACCAATCTCGCGAGCAATTACTCCAGGCTGAGCAGTTGACAATTACTAACCAAGCAATTAACCAGCAAGCACGTTTCAAGACACGGTAATAAGGATGGTAAACAGATTATTGTTCCCAAATAGATTGTCGTTCTATCCAACTCTTCGTAATGTACACAAGTACCGCCTTGAAATGTGAACGAGAAATAAGGCTGGAAAATTGGCCGGTTAGACTGTTATTGTGTGGAGGGCATTCAGACCGGTAAGACGCACTCAGCAACCACGGGGCCCGCTGATGTCTTTCTGATACTTTCCTTCCCATTACAACATTGTTATTCATTGAGTTGACTGACCTTCGGATACGTTCATTTTCTAATTCTTATACACTGACTGACAGAGCAAATGCAACACCAAGAAGGAGTGGTCAGAACTTTATGCCAATTGCAGGGTAGACTGACGTCACTGAGGTATGCTCATGATGTGAAATGCGCCGCTGTGCTGCGCACGTAGCGAACGATAAATGGGACACGGCGTTGGCGAATGGCCCACTTCGTACCGTGATTTCTCAGCCGACAGTCATTGTAGAACTTGTTGTCGTGTGCCACAGGACACGTGTATAGCTAAGAATGCCAGGCCGCCGTCAACGGAGGCATTTCCAGCAGACAGACGACTTTACGAGGGGTATGGTGATCGGGCTGAGAAGGGCAGGTTGGTCGCTTCGTCAAATCGCAGCCGATACCCATAGGGATGTGTCCACGGTGCAGCGCCTGTGGCGAAGATGGTTGGCGCAGGGACATGTGGCATGTGCGAGGGGTCCAGGCGCAGCCCGAGTGACGTCAGCACGCGAGGATCGGCGCATCCGCCGCCAAGCGGTGGCAGCCCCGCACGCCACGTCAACCGCCATTCTTCAGCATGTGCAAGACACCCTGGCTGTTCCAATATCGACCAGAACAATTTCCCGTCGATTGGTTGAAGGAGGCCTGCACTCCCGGCGTCCGCTCAGAAGACTACCATTGACTCCACAGCATAGACGTGCACGCCTGGCATGGTGCCGGGCTAGAGCGACTTGGATGAGGGAATGGCGGAACGTCGTGTTCTCCGATGAGTCACGCTTCTGTTCTGTCAGTGATAGTCACCGCAGACGAGTGTGGCGTCGGCGTGGAGAAAGGTCAAATCCGGCAGTAATTGTGGAGCGCCCTACCGCTAGACAACGCGGCATCATGGTTTGGGGCGCTATTGCGTATGATTCCACGTCACCTCTAGTGCGTATTCAAGGCACGTTAAATGCCCACTGCTACGTGCAGCATGTGCTGCGGCCGGTGGCACTCCCGTACCTTCAGGGGCTACCCAATGCTCTGTTTCAGCAGGATAATGCCCGCCCACACACTGCTCGCATCTCCCAACAGGCTCTACGAGGTGTACAGATGCTTCCGTGGCCAGCGTACTCTCCGGATCTCTCACCAATCGAACACGTGTGGGATCTCATTGGACGCCGTTTGCAAACTCTGCCCCAGCCTCGTACGGACGACCAACTGTGGCAAATGGTTGACAGAGAATGGAGAACCATCCCTCAGGACACCATCCGCACTCTTATTGACTCTGTACCTCGACGTGTTTCTGCGTGCATCGCCGCTCGCGGTGGTCCTACATCCTACTGAGTCGATGCCGTGCGCATTGTGTAACCTGGATATCGGTTTGAAATAAACATCAATTATTCGTCCATGCCGTCTCTGTTTTTCCCCAACTTTCATCCCTTTCGAACCACTCCTTCTTGGTGTTGCATTTGCTCTGTCAGTCAGTGTATATTCTTTCTTAGTTTGAGAGAGAGAGAGAGAGAGAGAGAGAGAGAGAGAGTGAGAGAGATATTTTTTCTTCTATTCTCTGTTAATAATAATGCTATTGGTTTTTTACTTCCCACTAACTACTTTTCTTTACTGTTTTCGGAGACGCCGAGGTGCCGGAATTTTGTCCTGCATGAGTTATTGTATCTACTGTTTGTTTAACACGGCACCAATACAGGCATATCGTATGGAGACGATGGGATAGGATAGGGCTTGGGCTGAAAAGAAAGCAACCATGACCAGCATTTACCTGGTTTGGAAATGGGATACCACGGAATATCTTCAGGGCTGTCGGTAGTGGGATTCGAACGTACCATCTACTGAATGCAAACTCTCAGCTGCGGCCAACTCGCTCGGTGTTTGTGTGATATGTTGTGTGTACAGTATATGAAGATATGTATCAAGCTGATCACAATTACCCAGTCCCCGAGCTAGAAGACTTTAACCAAATGTAGTTACTACTCCGACCCGACTGAGAATCGAACTCGGGGCCTCAGAACCGGAAACCACTCTGACCATTCATCCAAGGAGCTGGACACACAACGTATTAACTGAATTATAATAATCACATACTACACACTTTAGTGAAAATAAGAGGATTGAATCTGTGGTATGTCCTCATTAGGTATGGTAGGCCTACATAATATTTCGTTTGGGAGAGGAAAGATTTCATTTTAAATAAGATGTTTGGGATTGGAGTGGGAACTAGTTTCTGGTTTTAAGTAAGGTGCGGGTGGTAATCGAGTAGGGAGTAGTTAACGTTTTATTGATGACACTTAAGACTTATATTATTACAAGAACCAGAGAAATAGGGAGTACAAACTGCAGTAGTCTTTGCAAATCGGTAAAGTTTGCAGTCTTGTAATACTGTGGAACGTATGCATTATTTCTACACACGTTTTTGCTCTTTCGTTCTTTTATTATCGTTCCACTGTCCTTTGTATCCTATCTTCCCTTTACTGTTTTGTGTCGTACTTTGTTCTCATGAACCTCACTGCCTGTTGCCTCTATCTTGGGAACTATGTAAACAGTTAGAGCAGCTCGTTCTGAGAGACAAATTTCAATTCAATGAGAAACGTTGACTATTAGGGGAAGCGACACATTTGGCAAGGACCTCTTTTCTACACCAGATGTTCGATGATCATTAACAAGACATTTTATTCAGCTAGAAAATGAAAATCTACAACCTGTTTTCCAGTCAGTGACCGGATCAGGGATGGAATGAATGAAGCCCCCATCGTGCGGCGAGGATAAGAATTGTGCCGGCTGCCGAAGCCTGTCGCACTCCTCTGGGGCAATGATTAATGACTGACAGATGGAATGAAATGATATTGGAGAGTGTTGCTGGAATGAAAGATGACAGGGAAAACCGGAGTACCCGAAGAAAAACCTGTCCTGTCTCCGCTTTGTCCAGCACAAATCTCACATGGAGTGACTGGGATTTGAACCACGGAACCCAGCGGCGAGAGGCAATGCGCTGCCGTCTGAGCCACGCATATTATTCGGCTTATTCACAGCAAATGGATACGTGGTACAAGTTCGTAGTTCATGATCATAACAGACGATGGTATGGGCTGCGTATTGATACAAATATCATAAAATCACAAGCCATGTGGCATGTGCATCTTTTCCACTTAGCCCCTAAATGATGAAAAATTGCTGACAATTTTGCCTGTGGCTATTTCTAGCTGATTGCAGCCCTTGTAAGGCAGACCCTCCTGTGAGGGTGAACTGGCATGTGTAGGTAAGTGCGTGTTATTGTGGTGAAGGATAGTGTTACGTGTGGTGTATGAGTTGCAGGGATGTTGGGCACAGCACAAACACCCAGCCCCGGAGCCATTGGAATTCACCAATGAAGGTTTTACCCCAACCCGGCCGGGAATCGAACCCGTGACACTTTGAACCAAAGGTTAGTACGCTGACCATTCAGCCAACGAGTCGGACATCTGTCAGATGTATGACGTAGAGCGATCAATTCCTTTCCTCGTCAACACAATACTTTTTAACGATAGAGTACTTTAAATATTATAGGACGTGTAGAACACTTCCTTTACCACTGTGGTAAATTAGGGTGCACCATTTGCGTATAAATTTATCGGTCAGGTCCTCTAGGCATAGAGACAAAGTACTGTGTAATTAGTGAAGAAATGCAGACAGTTTTGGGATGTTACTGTGCTGTATTGTAGTGACGTTAGCGTTTCCAGGTGCACTGGAACCCGTCATACAATAATACAAATGCACTCTTTACACAGAAGGCTCGTGTTCTGTAAAAAAATAAATAAAAAAAACATGTTTAATAAATGATAGTGCATTAATAGCAATCAAGGAGCTCATCACGATTCTCCGAAACCATTACTACTAAGTGAACTCTTAACGACTCATTACATTAGCCATCGTAATTACTACGATGTCTCTGAGTTACTTCTCCTCTGTACAATGTCTGGTGATGTACTTCCTCATTTATTAGCAAAAAATGTGTAGCTTTGTCACAATTATGGAAACATAGTATTATTGTGAAGTATATACAGTGCGATGTTCACTGACTGACAGAGCAAATGCAACACCAAGAAGGAGTGGTCAGAACTTTATGCCAATTGCAGGGTGGACTGACGTCACTGAGGTATGCTCATGATGTGAAATGCGCCGCTGTGCTGCGCACGTAGCGAACGATAAATGGGACACGGCGTTGGCGAATGGCCCACTTCGTACCGTGATTTCTCAGCCGACAGTCATTGTAGAACGTGTTGTCGTGTGCCACAGGACACGTGTATAGCTAAGAATGCCAGGCCGCCGTCAACGGAGGCATTTCCAGCAGACAGACGACTTTACGAGGGGTATGTTGATCGGGCTGAGAAGGGCAGGTTGGTCGCTTCGTCAAATCGCAGCCGATACCCATAGGGATGTGTCCACGGTGCAGCGCCTGTGGCGAAGATGGTTGGCGCAGGGACATGTGGCACGTGCGAGGGGTCCAGGCGCAGCCCGAGTGACGTCAGCACGCGAGGATCGGCGCATCCGCCGCCAAGCGGTGGCAGCCCTGCACGCCACGTCAACCGCCATTCTTCAGCATGTGCAAGACACCCTGGCTGTTCCAATA
This sequence comes from Anabrus simplex, assembly GCF_040414725.1. Taxonomy (NCBI): domain Eukaryota; kingdom Metazoa; phylum Arthropoda; class Insecta; order Orthoptera; family Tettigoniidae; genus Anabrus; species Anabrus simplex. The sequence continues at coordinate 129,990,685 of NC_090269.1, forward strand.
TCGACCAGAACAATTTCCCGTCGATTGGTTGAAGGAGGCCTGCACTCCCGGCGTCCGCTCAGAAGACTACCATTGACTCCACAGCATAGACGTGCACGCCTGGCATGGTGCCGGGCTAGAGCGACTTGGATGAGGGAATGGCGGAACGTCGTGTTCTCCGATGAGTCACGCTTCTGTTCTGTCAGTGATAGTCACCGCAGACGAGTGTGGCGTCGGCGTGGAGAAAGGTCAAATCCGGCAGTAACTGTGGAGCGCCCTACCGCTAGACAACGCGGCATCATGGTTTGGGGCGCTATTGCGTATGATTCCACGTCACCTCTAGTGCGTATTCAAGGCACGTTAAATGCCCACCGCTACGTGCAGCATGTGCTGCGGCCGGTGGCACTGCCGTACCTTGAGGGGCTGCCCAATGCTCTGTTTCAGCAGGATAATGCCCGCACACACACTGCTCGCATCTCCCAACAGGCTCTACGAGGTGTACAGATGCTTCCGTGGCCAGCGTACTCTCCGGATCTCTCACCAATCGAACACGTGTGGGATCCCATTGGACGCCGTTTGCAAACTCTGCCCCAGCCTCGTACGGACGACCAACTGTGGCAAATGGTTGACAGAGAATGGAGAACCATCCCTCAGGACACCATCCGCACTCTTATTGACTCTGTACCTCGACGTGTTTCTGCGTGCATCGCCGCTCGCGGTGGTCCTACATCCTACTGAGTCGATGCCGTGCGCACTGTGTAACCTGCATATCGGTTTGAAATAAACATCAATTATTCGTCCGTGCCGTCTCTGTTTTTTTCCCAACTTTCATCCCTTTCGAACCACTCCTCCTTGGTGTTGCATTGTAACTGTCAGTCAGTGTATGTGCATTTTAATTATGATACAGTGGATAGGTAAATGGGTAAGTTATTTTAGGGTATTCGAAATCATAAATGACGAATAAACTCGGAAAGTAGGGAACTGTCCGCCTCTGTGGCGTAGTGGTTAGTGTGATTAGCTGCCACCCCTGGAGGCCCGGGTTCGATTCCCGGCACTGCCACAAAATTTGAAAAGTGGTACTAGAGCTGAAACGGGGTCCACTCAGCCTCGGGAGGTCAACTGAGTAGAGGTGGGTTCGATTCCCACCTCAGCCATCCTGGAAGTGGTTTTCCGTTGTTTCCCACTTCTCCTTCAGGAAAATGTCGGGATGGTACCTAACTAAAGGCCATGGCCGCTTCCTTCCCTCTTCGTTGTCTATCCCTTCCAATCTTCCCATCTCCTACCAAGGCCTCTGTTCAGCATAGCAGGTGAGGCCGCCTGGGCGAGGTATTAGTCATCCTCCGCAGTTGTAACCCCCGACCCAATGTCTCACGCTCCTGGACACTGCCTTTGTGGCTATCTTTAGAATTTAATTAAAATTAAGAAAACAGTATTTCATTTTTCAAAATAAAAACTATATGCTTATATTTGTATATAGATACCGGGCGAGTTGGCCGTGCGGTTAGGGGCGCGCAGCTCTGACTTGCATCCGGGAGATAGTGGGTTCGAACCCCATTGTCGACAGTCCTGAAGATGGTTTTCCGTGGTTTCCCATGTTAACACCAGACAAATGCGGGGGCTGTGCCTTAATTAAGGCCACGACCGCTTCCTTCCCACTGCTAGGCCTTTCCTATCCCATCATCGCCATAAAACCTATCTTGTCGATGCGACGTAAAGCAAGTTATATTTAAAAAAAAGAAACATTGTATATAAGTGTATCAATGATATGTTCTACCCGGTAAAGTGGCTTATATTACGACTCAACAATGGGAAAACCTACTTTTCCGTCCCCAATTAGGTGCAGATTTAATTCTGACCCCTTTTTAAACCGTCATAATAAACGGTTTCGCCTTTCACTAATCAGTGCCTCTACAAATTAATTATGCCCCTCCTCATCTCTTAATTGCAACTGGCACTGTGGATTCTTTTACACTCGAATAATAATAATAATAATAATAATAATTTTAGGTTCCACTGGCTACTTTTATGGTTTTCGGAGACGCCGAGGCCGGAATTTTGTCCCTAGGAGTTCTTTTACGTACCAGTAAATCTACCGACACGAGACTGGCGTATTAGCGCACTTTCAAATACCACCGGACTGAGCCAGGATCGAACCTGCCAAATTGGGCTCAGAAGGCCAACGCTCTACTGTCCGAGCTACTCAGCCCGGCTTTCTACACCCTTAGTGTGTGCCAAATCAGCCGGTGTCAAGAATTAAGTATACACAGAAAAGTGGAAAAGTGGTTGGTTTCAATGGAAGGTAACAGTGGTATAAGTTGCCAAAGTGTGTGAATAACCTAAAACAGTTTCTACTGTGTATACTGGCATGGGGTGTCCCTGAACGTTCAACGATCACTAAGCTCTGAAGATACTTCTTGTGCTTATTCTGTATCGTGAACACACATCGTGTATGAACTGTGTATGCATCAACTCTGCACTGAGAAACCGTATAGGTTATTTCTCCATTGATGAAAAGAAGTGTATTACAGGCTATAGTCTTCGCAGTACTTAATGCTCTACAATAGGCATCTCTAGATAGAACACGTAAGCCAATGATTAATAACCGATGGACCAAGAGTCGCACCCCATTGACAGCACTTAAAGCTGGTTAAGTGCGAAATGGATTTGGACGATACTGGGCAACTTCTTTTCAGAGCTTGCTATCGCCTTAGATATAAGACTTTCCTACATGTCATCGTTACGCCTGAAAAACCCGCTATGTGAAATATTTTACCTTATAACTTTGGCCGGTAAGGTTCTGTCATCTAATATTGTGCGAATATTGTCAAGGAATTCTCGCCCTTCATAATAAATGTGCTGCGGGTCAGTAATTCTCGAAAAATGTTATCACATAGCGGTTTTCGTAGGCGCAACGTCTGGATGTAACATTAAAGGCTCATAGTGTCCAGTCTTCATCCCAGATTCCTAAACGTGCATCTTGATCCTTTTTAGTGCCTTTTTTAAATTGGATTCGAGATCATTACCACCGAACCTGTCATCTTTGGCAAGCTATATGTTTTTTACTGTAAGAAAATCGTGGAATTGAATCAGTCCTAGATTCAAATAATTCCAACTACACAGAATCCTAGTAAAAGCATAGTCATCTCCGTACAGGCCACGAAGGCCCCTGGAGGGATGGAAGGTAAAGGCTTCCACTATCCGCAACCTCGGCACTTGATGGGGGTAGAATGGTTAGCTTGACGCCCGGCCATCTTTGCCCCCAGGAATTAACTGGGTACTCATTTTTGGTGTAGGCTGAGTGAACTTCCGGAAGTGGAAATCTCGTTTCTTAAATTTTCGACTTCCTGAATGGGAATCGAACCCACGTCCTTCCGGGTGAACCGAACACGTCTTTACCGCCTCGGCCAGGCAGCCCCTGAATCCTACTAAACTAAATTCGTGACCACGTAACGAGGTGGTGCAACTCTTTTGGGGCACACTCCCAACAGAATTGAGCTGCGTGTATCAATTTAACCACATACCAGCCTTCCTACCACTGTTAAATATCTGGCAGTACCAGGAATCGAACCCGGACCACTGAGACGGCAGTAAGTAGTGCTAACCGTTACGATACGTTGGCGGACATAATACTGTTCACACGACGAAAATACTAGTTTCTTACGGTTTCGCCCAAACTAAGATTCACATCAGAGTTCAATTTTTCGGACAAATGTTTTGGTGCATAACTCATACTGAGCGTAAACAAGCCATTATTTGCAAGACGAGTATGTAGGCTCTAAAAAATGATCATTCCATGTGTACTTATGACGAGAGTTAACCTCCTGAGTCCCGCGTTACCATTTTTTTGTAAGATACTGATTTTCATGAATTTTTGAGGTTAAAATAATCACAGAATATTGAGAATATGCTTACCAAAATGTTACAAATATCAGTTGGGGAAGGGGGGACTGTCCAGTAGGCTGGACATCAGGACCTACTTTGGTCAACATGGGGATTGCTTGTGGAACATCACAGAAAAAACCATTATAATTACATTGCCATCAAATTTATTAAGTACAGATTACAGCCTCAGCTACTCATTTAAGTAAAAATTAAAGAGTAAAATTAATTTAAAATTAAAAGTAAAATTTAAGTAAAAATGTAAAAATGAGTTATAATGATTTTTCATTTACAGCAAATCATAAAAAATACGTTTGATATTCTAGTATCGTTGACTTCAGCCGTCCAGTTCTTTCTAGGTGTGAAACTCCAAGAAGCACTGACGTTCTTTGTTTATGCAAAGGAATATATCACAGGCTACACATTTGAAACGGGTTTTACCTGTGCAATTGTAATTGCGGCACCTCATGAATTGTTGACTATTTTCTACAGCACATATTGGAAGGTGCTTGTTTCCTGTCAGTCGGCTGTCTTTCGTTGGGATACATCTGGGAAGTTTTCTTTTCTACCGGACGCTCATCTTCATCGCTGGAGCTCTCAGGAAGAGGAAAATGCCGTGGGTTATCACGTTTCCGGTGTTCAACTTGGCCAGTAGAATCGGTTGACAGTGATTCACCGATGTAAATCTTAAAATGGAGCAGATCCATGATATCGCAGCGCCTTGTTCCCATTGCTTCTTGATCCATTTTATAAAGAATCCATGAATTGACTATGGCAAGATCTATGAAATGCCAGAACACCCTAACTGGCCACTTGCGTGTTCTCATAATGATCCTATAGAAAGCGATCATCCGATCACAGAGATCCACTCCGCCCATACTATGATTATAACTTGGTACTGTTTTGGGACATGGAACAAGGATGTACTTCTTTTCTCTCTTGTCCCACCTCCGGATATACTGCAGAGGCTTTGCTCCAGTCGCAGAGGAAGCCATCAGAACAGATCTATTGTCCATCCATTTCAAAATACTAATACTGCCGTCTTCACGTACAAATTCATCATAGCTTCCCCTTCCTCTTTTCTGCAGGGCTTGATCAGAGGATAACTTCAGCTTCAGGTCCTTTTGGAGTCTATTTGCTTGAATTGTACCTGTAGCATAAATGCCTCGGTTTAATAGATGTTCAAGAATATGAACTGAAGTGAAGTACCTATCAAAATACAATACGTGCCCTCTATTTAAATTCTCTGTGAGCTTAAGTACAACAGAGCCTCCTATTCCGTATTCCTGATTAGGCTTCCCATCTGGCCAGGTATTTGCTCCTTGATAAATAAAGAAATCAAGCACAAGACCCTGCGGTGATGCTAAAACATAGTTCTTCAGTCCTACAGGGTTAGGTTTGCCTTTAACGTACTGTTTCAACTTTGTTGTGCCACTAAACGGAATCATTTGCTCGTCAATACTTAGGTTCATGCAACGGGGTAATTTGTTACAGACATTTTTCACTATATCAATAACTGGCTGAACTTTCCAGAGTCTGTTTTCTTTTCTCACTTCATCTGTAACAGCAAGATTGTCCACAAAATGCAAATAATTTCTTAGTCTGTAGAATCTATCCCTGGGTATTTGTACTACAGCAGGAATTCTCAAATTTGGACGATAATACAGTCTAAGTCGTGGCAGCTTCAAGACACCAGTAATGATATGAGCTCCTACTAGCATTTTGTACTCTCCTGCTATTGCTCTCAAAGGCTTGGAAACATTGTCCTGAAGGGCTCTTCTGTTGCTCTGATCTGCTACAAGGTTCCAGAAATCATCATCAAAATACTCATTAAAATAATCAAGAGGTGTCCAATAGTCCCGTCCATTTACTTCCCAGTCAAGGTCCTCTGCGCAGTTAGGAGTGGGATTGAAATCTTGTGCTTTCCATTTTAGTTCCCTGGATTTTTTGATTGGTTTATTCTGATTCTGAAATAAAGTAGAATGCCTAATTAGTCTCAAAAGTCCTCCATCATAATTACTCATATGTTCAATATACTGATCAATACAGTAAATAATTTACCTCACAAGGAATAGCGTCGCGTTCTGAATGGGGACTTGAATCTGAACTTTCCGAATCACTGTCTGATGACATAGGTTGGGATTCATCTTCATTGTCATCAGATGATGCACCTTCAAGATCACTGTTGTCCAGTGCTTGTAAAATCCCCTCTTCCGTAAGTGGTGTCTCATGGCACACGCCTAAGAAAAAGAATAATATTTGTAACTAAGGTTATGTCTCACATGCACATTACAATGAAAAGTCGATTGTTTATCTTATTATTAGAGTTTACTGATGTCAAAAATAAGGCAACAATTGATATTTTAAAACACAGGTAGCATATCAAACCAGCAGAACCAGCAGAATGCCACATGTGTAACAACAGATTTTAAGCCTGTAATGATCATGGGACCAAGTTAAAACCTGATGTCCAGCCGGCTGAACAGGAACTTTCAAAGTATATATTTCAGATAATTTCAACGAAATTCGAATTTAAAAATACATGAAAGTGTAGCTAGAGGTCTTAAGAATGATATTTAACTACATAAGTAATTCAAATAATAATAAATAATTGTCTAATGTGCATGTTTATGTACTTACCCGCCTTCACCATCCTCTCTGCTGTAGCCATGTTGATTTCGACAGGGGTGGCAACTCTTGAAACCAAAATTAAGTTGAAATGTTTTTTTCCCATTAACAGGGAAAGTCATGGAATACCTATATATGGCTACAAGGAGAATTCAAGTAGCAGGAAGTGTGTTATATGTTTTTGAAAAGTGTCCAGCCGACTGGACACCAGGACTGAGGAGGTTAAATATAATAAGAGAAGAGAGACACTATATTTATGTGGAGTTGATTAATGATGAGGCGAAACGAGCTAATGATAATCAGGTACTTTTGTTGTGGAAGTATAGCTTTGACACTTGTTGCGATAGAGAGGCATGCCCAGCCCTAGCCGAGCGCTGCTCAGATAGAGATATCACGTGGAGATGACGTTATCTGGCAAGAATAATTAGTTGTGCTAACTACCTAGTTTGTGGACCAGGGCCACAGAACAATGCCGGTCAACATGATAACAAGAATCGGCTCTTGCAGCACCATGGCAAAGTTACACAACCTGCGGCGATTGGTTCACCAGTACCGAGCGTTCATAATGCACTGGGAGCTCATTATTTTAACGTCCTCCAGCCTTCATAGCAGCACCAAGGCGTCCGCGGATCGAATTCTGATCAGTACCTGTGAAATTTTCAAAATAGAAAATGAGAAATTTTGCCCGAATTTGATTTCCGGCTGTGTCACGACGGTCTTGATGTTGTGGAAGAGGTTGTACTCAGTTTTAGGAACATAACTGACAAGAGAAAGGCGTTAATCCGCTTGTTGTCTTAGTAGAGACATTTTTCCGTGATTTCCATACGCAACGTGAAGAGATATATAGACCAAAATCACCTCCAGTCAAGTACAAATACACACGTCAGGTCACACGCATTATCAGACTTCATACACACAGTATGTACGCGATTCTCTTGATAATGATATCCTCGGTATTTTGTTATCAATGGCAGCAACATTGCAGAGAGAGATCCAGTGAACTATGTGAACTGGCTGGATATGTTTTTCCACTGAATGCATGTTGGTCCAGCTGACAAGGCTACAATAGCTGATCTGAAAGTGGTTCAGTTCTTACACGTGGTGATATTTTTTTTCTGTATTTAGTCGCGATGTGAAATGTTTTCTACTGCACAACGTGTTAAATCAGTCGACTCGTCAAGTTGAAAGACGATTTGCAGAAAGATTCCGGAATGTAAAAGTTCCAGTCTGTACAACAATCCGTAATCTTTATAATATATTTTATATCTGGGGTAAATTAAAGGAAAACGTATAGAAGACAAACCCACATATGGAAAACTGAAACACAATATCTACCAGAAAATAGCATTACTTAACATGAACTACACTGAGTGACGGATAGTTAGAGTTGCCAAAAATGTCTCGGCAACGACGGTGGCCAGTTTCTGTACCCCTATCCATAAAATTGGTAAGTAAAATCTCTTGAAATGGTTACGGAATTTATTGAATGGTTGTCAGTGGCATTCTACGATACCCGAAAATGGCAAGGAGCGCTGCTCAGACCCTAGCTCATCGGACCCCTCTGTATGTAATTCTTCGCTGAATCCGCAGTGACAGTATACAACTGGTTAGACACAAACTCGAGATGGTTGATACATACGGCAACAAGAGATCGCCTTCGTCGCTAATCCACCAGAAACTGGATCTATGTTCTACTGTTTTGTTCGAAGCATGCGGCAACATACTAATTGCTAGAACAACTGATTTTACAACTTCTATGAATTTTGCCCTGCAGGGAATATATTTCATGTTGGAGGGTGTAACTCGAAATCATTGTATATTCGGCACATAAGGCTTGCCTGACAACATGGTTAATAGCTGTGTGAAAACGAAAAGGAACATAACATCCTACTCTAGTAAACACTGGTTCGTAATTAATGAGAGTGATGAAGATTTTAAACGGAAAAAACTACGACCTGTCATGTTCTTAACACAATGTTTTGTAAGAACTCTACTCTATTTTACTACCTATAAGGAGTGACATTCCTCAAGTGGCGGAGTTGTGCCCATTACTGTTGCCTATATACAAGTCACTTTTACTATCAGTTGACTTTCAAACATCGCTACTAATGTAAATAGAACTGTTGAAACGTATGGAAGTATGGAAGTAGTCTTAGAGTCAATTTTCGATGTTTCTATGTATTTGGATGAGTTACGATACTTCTGGTACGTAAACATGTTAGAGAAATGCTTAGCAGATTCATATGGATTGCAACAGAAGTGCTTAAATTTCAGGTATTCTTATTTCAAAAAATGACCGCCTGTCGAGAGCTGAAGAACCTCGCCGTCTTCGCACTTGTGGTCCGCGCCAAAAGTTTCCTTCTCTCTTCTGGAATGTCGTCCTCTCTGAGAGCAGAACGTTTGTAGACTCGGCGACGTTCAGCATACAGATCAGATTCATTCAGATTTCCAAGTGAAATCGATTATCCTTTTGTTATTAATTTAGCAATAAATATAATGCATCTCGAATGGATTTTTTCATTCCTGCTTCAGCTTAATATTTTGCAATAAATTAAGCAACATGTAGTTTTGGATTATGTGACGTGTGTATCTATTCCAGTGATTTTTGAGAACTCCGGCGTGAAGTACGGCATTATAATTAATATTGAATTTTCAAGACCGCATTGTACTCGAAATAGACTTATACCCTCTTAGGTCGTATTCAGCTGGAGATGGGAATTATAGGCACAAATAATAGGTTAGAATGTGGACATATTTAAACAAGGCGCAAGTGTAAGCTAGCCGCTCTACAGTTATGTAGGCGAGTTGCATACCATGTAGGGGTTCTAGTAGATCAGATCGCTAATATTTATGAACTCTCACTGCAGAACCGTCTTGCAGGTAGAAAACACTTGCGCTTTGATTAAAGACGTTTGCATTTTGACCTTTTCGTGCCTATAATTTCCATTTCTGTACATGACACATAACATAAGAGGTGTTAAATATAGAAGAAAAGTGACCAACCGGACACCAGTAAGATCCGAACCCATTGTTGTTCTGTACTTCTGTACTATATGTACTGAACACGACCTAATACGTCGAAAGTCTATTTCGAGTACAGCATTATATATTCGAACTGAGAGTATCATAACTTTGTATTCCTTTTAGTTAAGTCAGTAAAATATTACTATTATGACAGTGTAGTGAAAATAAAAGGGCACATAAAACATACCCGCTCTCTCTCTTGGCGAAAAAAAAACCCAGCCTATGTAAAATATTGAAGTACCTACTTTGTATTTTGATTAAAAATCAGAAATGCATTTCAAGTCCCTTTATGACATTTGGGACCAATAGCGCTATTTATATCTTTGTCCCTCTGTTTGCAACAGGACCTCTCAAACGCCCAAAATCTCCACGCGTGTAAACCGACGCGCAGAGGTTTTGTGCACAGTGCATCGCTCCGACTCGGCTCTGTACGGACCAGCGTTATGTCTAGGGGTGACTCGGCTAATTTCGGTTCAACTCGGCTCAACTCTGCTCGGGTGGTGGAGCGCTGAAGAGCAAGTGAGGGAGGGGGAAACAGGGAACGAGAAAGGCATAGGGAAAGAGAGAGACAGCGCTATTGCTCAAAATCGAGGAGTGGGGGTCAATCTAGGAAAGTCATCTTTTGCACCTTGCGCTGCGCAATGCACCGGTGCATGCACTCTGACAGACCCTGTTTTACAATGTCCTTTCATGAAGTCCCTCACTAAGATAGCATTATCATATGAAAAACAGCCGATTCCTTTCGCCTCCTTACCCAATTTCATTCGCCTCGCATGACCGAAACCGTAACTTCGCCCATTTTGTTCGTACCCAGATTAGTATTTATCTCCTCATTCCGAGTACCCTCCTGTCTTTGTTCTCATCTATTAGTACCGGCTATCATTCTCGCTATTTTCATGTCTGTTATATGTAACTGAGAATGAAACATCTAGTTTTCACTTCCTTTGTTTTATAGTTTGTTTATTTGAGACGAATCCAGAACCGCTTGACCAAATATAAAACAGAGAGCATTCACTTGTGTATAAATAACTCTGCTTCAGATATGGATTGAGAAAGTCATCCTTACGAGTATAATTCACCGGGGGTTTCTCTTCTCTGTGAGGTATGATAATACACGATATCCTCTTTTCCCACATCACCATCGTCAGAATATATAATGAGGATATACGTAGTTCTCTTGCAGCACATCTTCATTTCATGAATAGAGTTCTAGCAATCTTGGGCTATTCTTGGAGACAGCTCAAACAAAAGACTTTCCCAAGACAAATAGCCCACATTTGTTCCTCACTCGTTCGGCTGAAGACATTCACTCTTTCTTCTTGGCTCGCAGGCACGGCCCATGAGAGTTAAAATAACTAATTGTTCTTTGTATTTATATCCCGGGCATGATTTTGTCTAGCCTGATTTATTAAAAATGTTCATTAGTTTCTTAAAACTAGAAGCCGTGCTGTGGCAAGGTGAGAATATTTCAAGTATTTACATCATCGTCATTTATTTATTTATTTATTTATTTATTTATTTATTTATTTATTTATTTATTTATTTATTTATTTATTTATTATGCAAGGGCTGCCTTGCGACAAAGTAAATTTTACAATAATTTTTATAAGAAATAGATGCAATCTTGAGACATTTGGATGGTGACCTAATTGTAACAATGTTCTTTCAGAATGATTAATGGATCCCTTAAGTCAATGATAACAATTTTCCCTAATTTTGCCATTGGTAAAGACATCTGTTTCCAAAAATTTGCGGCAAAAGCGGGAATTTTTGTCCTCGCTCCAGTCATCAGATCCACTATGTCGATTTCCTCTAACTAGTAGTAAGGAATTGTTGGTCAGTAAAATAGTCCTCTTCTCGAGGCTGATATCTGCGGGCTGCGACTTATGGCGTTCAAAGCGGACAGTTGGATCAATGATGTAACTTATCTTCTTATTTTTTGAAGGGAATGGTGTCGATCCCTCTGTGGCTTCCCTTATCCGGCAAGCCATGTACCTCTTCAAATACTTGCAAACAGTGTTCTTTCAGCGTTGTCGCAATTAACGTGGGATGTTATGATGGCGCGTGTTCCTTAAAAAGTTCGCCATGAGGACAAGATCCCAGAACATGCGCAAGAGTTTGTCTCCTTGAGGAACGTCTGCAAATGGATTCGTTCTGATCAGGTGCCATAAAATATTTCCAGATCATGGAGTCATTTCCGGAATCCTTCACTGATACATAATTCTGTGCGTGGATGTTACTTAGAATTTTTTAAAGAAAGTATTTTACCGAGCAAGTGGACGCGCTGTTTGGGTCACGTAGCCATCAGATAGTGGGTTCGAATCTCTGTGTTGGCATTCCTTAAGATAGTTTCTTCCGTTGTTTCCCCATTTTCACACCAGGCAAATGCTGGGAATGTACTTTAATTAAGGCCACGGTCGCTTCCTTCCCACTCCTAGCCCTTTTCTGTCCGATCGTCGCCATAAAACCTCTCTCTCTCGATGCGACATAAAGCAGATTTTAAAGGAAAAGAAAAAAGAAAGTATTTCTAGGTCTTCTCCGTGGATATTTTTCTTCAAGGAAGCTTGCTGCCACAGTTTTCATTACATTGGAGTAGCGCACTGTGTATCCACACCATAGTCATTATTACAGTTACACTTAGTTACAATTAGCATCCGGCTCCTTGGCTACTATCCTAATCCTGGCCGTTTCGTTTGTCAGCATCGCTGAAAACCTGTTTATTGTTAGTAGTATAACGTCGCACTAACCTTGCAATGTTTCCTCCGAAAAGGGATGGGAAAGAGATACGATTGGGAAGGTAGTGACCGTGGCACAGAAATTTATCTTCAGGGCTGCCGACGGTGTAATCCGAACCCACCACTTCCCGAATGCAAGCTCACAGCTCCGCGACCTCAAGCCACGCGGTCAGTTCGCTCGATGAAAACCTGTCTCCAGCCCCTCCTTATTTTCTTACAATAATGGCCTTTGATTATACACCATTTGGCCAGCTGGTAGTGATAAGAATAGGGATGATGCTATGTCTAGGCTAGTCATGGCATTGCTACAGAATGGGAAGGCCATGGTAGGAAGGTAGTAGTTAATGGGGTGTAACAGTTGGTGGCTTCTGCATCAGGATTTATACAGTTAGATTGCTGTCTTGGAGATTTTGTTATCGTGGTCTTGAAGAATAATGTTTACATTTGTGGGGAATGGAATATGTAGCTGTTGGAGTAACTTTGTTCGTTGTCGCTCATACGTGGAACAAGAAAATGCTATATGATTTCAGATCCGCATCATCGTAATCGTCATGTGGGCAACCTTTAGAGGTGGTCACTCCGATGTGGTGGAGGTAGTGAGGGTCGCATCCGTGTCCAAGCCCCATCCTGATGATGGTTGTTAGATGTCTCCTTGCAATATTGTATTTCCAGAACCAGGGTTTTTTCGGTATTGTTGTTTGCAGTGTTGCGTAATGTGTTCCTCGTTGGTGACCAGTTCTTGCCCATTCATCTTTCCTGAGTCTTCTTTTAACTAGCGGAATAAAGGCAGTATATAGAAGCTGTATCCCTTGAAACATACCACTTGATTATATACACTCATTTTTGCAAGGTGGTCTGCAACTTCATTGTCTCTTATTCCACTGTGTCCTTTGATCCACAGAAAGTGTATTTGACTACCGGATGTTTTAGCTTCTTGAATCTCTTGAAGTAGATCATAAATGTAAGGATTTGTGGTACTGTTTTGAGTTGGGTGTTGCAGTTTTTCAAAGACACTCTCTCCAGCCCCTTAGAAAGAACTAAAAGACAGATAATTCGATTACTTGTTTGTAGCTTTGGTCTATATTTTCTATTTTTGAGCTTACTCTGTACACATACTTACGTATGCAGTTCAGATATTATCTGTTCCTAGCTAACAGAAAAAAAGTCAAAGGAACAGTTATTGCATATAAACATGTCTCGCATTTTAACATCTGGCTGAGTGCAAGAGTACCAACATTTTACTACTGCTCCTTTAAAAAAAATCACTTGAATGAGTGTGGTGGCGTTTTTCGCGGAACCAGGCCTTTAGAAATATTTGTTGACTGAAGTATACAGAATAGTAGCGAACTGAATGGATGTAATGAATTACTAATGTTGGTCGTCCGCCGTCACAAGCGTTGTACTGTGCGCCTGGTGGCCTTGTACACATGTAGCTGGGATAAATATGGGCAGACTAATGTAGACACATACGTCTTGATGTCCGCGGTCTGACTAAACGCCGCGTAAAATATTCAAGTGCACCTTTTATTTATTCAGGCAAGTTTTTATCATTGTCTGCAAGTACAATACGGTTTAAAAAACGTGTTCTCTTGATCAAATGAATTACTTTTTGCAAACATTTCGACATACACAATTCGTATTACTAGCCCAGAGCCTGGTATTTACGAAGCGAACAATCTTACCGTCGGAAGACGAGGTCATTGACCGTGTCAGTGAAACTCGATAACATGATCAATGAAGAAATCATAAACTGAATTCTGCCACAAACTAATATTTATTTTCTTAAACAACAGTAATTTATTGCTGCAGTTCTAAATGCGACATGGTGTACCGAAGTGGAATTGGTAGGATTATCATGAAAACATCAGAACTTAAATGCACACCTGTCATTGATAGTTAGGCACCCAAATGACGAAATGATTGATTTTGACTAGGAATCCGGCAATTTTACACGTTTTTGCTAATAGATTAAATGATTATATTAATAGCGCGCACGTGGTATATGTAAAGATTGTGTAATTTAATATTTTAGCTTCCCCATCCGTCTAGTTCTACGAGAAGACAAGCTGTCAATACACCTAGTTATCGCCAAAAGACCTATCTGTGTGGGTGTGACGTAAACCCCCTAGCAAAAAACAATAGACCTAATCACCCATTTTTTTTGCTATTGGCTTTACGTCGCACCGACACAGATATGTCTTATAGCGACGATGGGACAGGAAAGGGCTAGGACTGGGAAGGAAGCGGCCGTGGCCTTAATTAAGGAACAGCCCCAGCATTTGCCTGGTGTGAAAATGGGAAACCACGGAAAACCATCTTCAGGGCTGCCGACAGTGGGGTTCGAACCTACTATCTCCCGAATACTGGATACTGGCCGCACTTAAGCGACTGCAGCTATCGAGCTCGGTAATCACCCATTTTATGAGGGATAGTGGCCTATTTTACCGTGTTTAAAAGTGATTTCTATTTGTTTTAATTTTATTTTACTGTTAACTTTTTATTCTGTTGACTATGCTTTTATCTATCTTTATGTATTAATATGTATTAAAATAAAAAATTAACATAGTCCTACAATTTAAATACTTTAGAGAAATCATTATGCACAACTTAAGCGAGAAAGCAACATGGATAAATAGAACCAACAAAATGAAAAAAAGCACAATTTTTAACCTGATCAACAAAAAGTGCTTGTCAGTAGACACTAAGATCCAACACTACGAAACAGTAACGTTGCCCGAAACTACTTACGCTTGCGAAACCTTGTTCCAAATTAAAAATGAAAGATGAACTGATCAGTTCCTCAAAAATGAAATAACAATTATCAGAACTTGCATAAATAAAAAGTACCAGGTTGAAGAAGTCTGGGGAACCCTCCCCAGTGAACTGTCTATCGAGAGGGTGACCCAGTTACCAGCACGATGAAGGAAGAAAAGAATCTCTTATTTCTTTCACTTCTTACGATTACCAGAAAACAAGATTTTACGACAACTAGTGACGAGAAATCTGGGAAAGAAGACAGGAGGGCATTGGATCAAAGTAATTCAAGAGGATATCAAAGATTTGGACTCAAAATTACAGATGCAGAGAACAAAAATAAAATAACCACCCTTCTTAAGAATCACACATTTTCAACTGAAATGATGCACAGAAGACCTGTAGAGATTTCAGACGAATTAAAAACACTGCGATCAGAAGGAATGAAGAAGTACTGGGCAGATAAGAAGAGTCAAACAGTACAACCTTCAAAGAAAAATTGTACATGGAAGATTCAAGTGGTCCAGTGTGGCCAGTAACGTTAATAACAATAATAATAATATAGTTTTCAGCTTCGAATTTGAATGAAATATAATGTAACTTCAAAGGCAGTGCCTTTTTTTCTATTTTATTACGTTTTAATCTTTTAAATCATTTTGTAGGAATATAAGGCATTGCGAATTACATCCACTGATTTATTTTAAGTTAATCTTCATTTCCATCATCCTAATATTTTAAATCCTAGTCAGTGGGTGATTGAAAATGAAAACCTACAACCTGTTTTCCAGTCATTGACCGGGTCAGGGATGTAATGAATGAAGCAGATATAGGCTGTTATTACAATGGGGTCGCCACTCCCAAGGTGATTTATTAATGAGTGATAAATGCTATGAAATGATAATGGAGAGTGTTGCTGGAGTGAAAGATGACAGAGAAAACCGGAATACCCGGAGAAAAACCTGTTCCGCCTCCGCTTTGTCCAGCACAAATCTCACATGGAGTGACCGGGATTTGAATCACGGTATCCAGCGGCGAGAGGCCGCGCGCTGCCGTCTGAGCCACGGAGGCTTCAGTGGGTGATTATAAAGTTTTAATTATTGTTTCAGTTCGTCTCATCTCGTACCACTAGGGGCCGATAACCTAGATGTTAGGCCCCTTTAAACAACAAGCATACCGAGCTCGATAGCTGCAGTCGCTTAAGTGCGGCCAGTATCTAGTATTCGGGAGATAGTAGGTTCGAACCCCACTGTCGGCAGCCCTGAAAATGTTTTTCCTTGGTTTCCCATTTTCACACCAGGCAAATGCTGGGGCTGTACCTTAATTAAGGCCACGGCCGCTTCCTTCCAACTCCTAGGTCTTTCCTATCCCATCGTCGCCGTAAGACCTATCTGTGTCGGTGCGACGTAAAGCAAAAAAAAAACAAGCATCATCATCATCAATTTTAGCTTCCATTATCGGGAGAAATGTTTATATATATCATTTTAAAATATGTCCGACTCGTTGGCTGAATGATCAGCGTACTGGCCTTCGGTTCAGAGGGTCCCAGGTTAGTTTCCCGGCCGGGTTAATTCCAATGGCCCGAGTCTGGGTGTTCGTGCTGTCCTCAACATCACTGCAACGCACACACCATACATAACACTATCCTCCATGACAAAAACACGCAGTTACCTACACATGGCAGATGCCGCCCACCCTCATCGGAAAGTCTGCCTTAGAAGGGCTGCACTCGCCTAGAAATAGCCATACGAAATTATTTATTATTATTTAAAAATATATAGCCAGCATGAAACTGTTACGAGATAATTTTTACGCTTTGGTTCAGCCTGTTCTTAGTCACGGAATATTGGCGTGCGGAGGGAGGGTCTTGTAAAGCTTAAACAATAAAATAAAAGTTGTTTAAATCTTATATTACGGGTGATTTATCAGACACAACTAAGCATCGATCACAATCCTTTATTTGCACCTAGCTTTGTGGCCTCATTTAGCTTCACACTTCTTCTTCTTCTTCTTCTTCTTCTGGTCATTTTCATCCAGCAGTGTGGCCACTATGCCAGCGAAATTAACCAATTAAGGTTAAAATTCCCGACCCTGCCGGGAATCGAACCTGGGACTCCTGTGACCAGAGGCCAGCACGCTAACCATTTAGCCATGGAGCCGGACGGTGGTGGTAATTATTGTTTTAAGAGGAAGTACAACTAGGCAACCATCCTCACCACCCCCGCAGGCCCGGGTTCGATTCCCGGCTCTGCCACAAAATTTGAAAAGTGGTACGAGGGCTGGAAGGTGGTCCACTGAGCCTCGGGAGGTCAGCTGAGTAGACGTGGGTTCGTTTCGGTTTTCCGTGGTTTCCCACTTCTCCAGGAAAATGCTGGGATGGTACCTAACTTAAGGCTACGGCCGCTGCCTTCCCTCTTCCTTGTTTATCCCTTCCAATCTTCCCATCCCCCCAGAAGGCCCCTGTTCAGCATAGCAGGTGAGGGCGCCTGGGCGAGGTAGTGGTTATCCTCCCCAGTTGTATCCCCCGACCCAGAGTCTGAAGTTCCAGGACACTGCCCTTGAGGTGGTAGAGGTGGGACCCGTCGCTGAGTCCGAGGGAAAACCAGAAAGAAGAAAATCACCATTACCACCAAGGTAATTAAAAGCATCCAATTTTAGGTGCATCTTGTTAGTCAACATATTAATGAGCCCATGTCAATATAAAACCATTTATATGTTAAAAGCATCTTGCATCACATCGGCTGTGTGTTTGCTCCGTACTTGATTATCTGCAAGCAGCATGTTTCTTGAGAGACAGGTTCAACGATCGCATTACTGCCTCACCTCAACTTCTTTTTGTAGTCAGTGCCTGTTATACAAACATGAGTCTGTCTCTCTCTCTCACACACACACACACACACACACACACACACACACACACACAGAGAGAGAGAGAGAGAGAGAGAGAGAGAGAGAGAGAGAGAGAGAGTATACATAATGCGGATACATATGATAACGGGCTTGTTGTATCACTGCCGACCTCGGTCGTGCATTCGTTTAGTCTTCATCCTTTTCCCAAGAAAACAGGTTTCATCCTAGTTAAAGTACTTACACCATACATTTCAGGGACTTATTGATAAGTCATAGTTTGTTCCCTGCCTTTATTTCCATGACTAACTGGTTTTTAATGCAAATCTGATGATTCCCGTCACAATTAAGTGATTTCTGCTTGTCATATAAATACATATTTAGGTCTTGTTTTGACATTAGGCTATATTTTGAGCATTTTTGATCATATTTATTCGTATTTGGGTATTTGATGGCTGATGCAGCCGTGCATTCATAGTAGTAAGTAGGAAAAGATAAATATATATATAAATAGATATAAATAGATACCACGCATCATTATTTTCTACGTTCCGGCCTGAAAAAGCAATTCCCTTATTCAAGACACGTCGGTCAGTGTAATACACGGTACTATACTTCTAAAATGGATATACGAACAGAAGAGAGGTGGGGAAACTCAGACATTGGTTAGAGATGTATTAGATATCTACTGAGAAATATTAAATTTTCGACAATATGAAAATATATTTTGACTTTTAGAATGTTACGTCGCTTCCTTACAGAACTTACGTCAAACGTAGACCTATCTTATGCACTCAGATAATACTTAATCTCTTCGATATATGGACATACGAAAATAGACTGTATTTAAATGTGTATACTCAGAATCCTGTTATAAAATAATAATAATAATAATAATAATAATAATAATAATAATAATAATAATAATAATAATAATAATAATAATAATAATAATAATAATAATAATAATAGAGGGCACCACCATTCGTAAAGTCATTGGCAGTCAAGTACCTAGGAGAGTGGATATCAGCCAATGACAGTGAAATATTAGCAATAGGCATCAGCTATACAAAGTTGGACAAGGTTTGTCACTCCTGAATGAGTATTTATACATCGAAATATATTTCCAAGAATCTTAAACTTAGAACATTACAACTCAGAAATAAGACCTAAATAAGACCTCTCTGAATCCGTCTTGATGGGCAGGAAGGACCCACTTAGGAAAAAGCTCAAGGAACGGAAAATCTTAAGGAGTATATTAGGACTCATAAGAGGATGGCACTTACAGGATCAGTCACAACAATGAGCTCTATGATCATCAGGAAGACATAATGACATCCATGAGTAAAAGGTGTTTTATGGCCACTGCTCCCAATTCTGACGGATTGTCCGGCTGCATGGCTAAATGGTTATCGCGCTGCCTTTGGTTACAGGGGTTTAGGGTTCGATTCCCGGCAGGGTCAGGAATTTTAACCGCCATTGGTTAATTTTGCTGGCACTGGGGCTGGGTGTATGTGTCGTCTTTATCATCATTTCATCCTCATAACGACGCACAAGTCGCCTACGGGCATCAAATCGAAAGACCTGAACCTGGCGAGCCGAACATGTCCTCGGACACTCCCGGCAGTAAAAACCATACGCCATTTCATTTCCGACGGATTACCACGCAGGGTGTTTTCCCAGTGTCCCTCACCAGCAAGAAGAACAGAGGGACCACATGACCGAAGTGAACAGGGGAGAAGATGTCAGCACACAGCCAGAAAAATGAAAGCTTTCTGGGCCAAGAAGAAGCAGAAGACCCATATAAGTAGTCAAAATGAGCCCTGTGGTCCTGGGTAGGCGAAACGAAAATAATAATATTAATAATAATAAATTTCGTGTGGCTATTTCTAGCCGGATACAGTCTTTGTAAGGTAGACCCTCCGATGAAGGTGGGCGGCATCTGCCATGTGTTAGCAACTGCTTGCTATTGTGGTGGAGGATAGTATTGTGTGTAGTGTGTGAGTTGCAGGCGTGTTGGAGACAGCACAAACACCCAGCCCCCGCTTTATCGTGTCATCAAAACCGATGGTTAATTATAATCCTTAGGTTAACACTCGTAAGATAAGAATGGATTATTTTCACTTTATAATGCGTTACTAACTCTAGAGTAATGTAACTTATTGGTCAGCTTGTACCGGTAAACTTGTGCTATTTGTAAAATGACAGTGATCGATTGTAACAGATAGTATTCATTCATCAATATAAATAATCGTTCCCATTGGTTTGGCATTGCTGAGCCATGCGAGAAATATCCAAATATTCCACAGTGGTCGTTCGTGATATTCAAGTCGTGTGATGGAGGAGGACAGCGAATCCCAGTTTATCATGATGTTTCAGCCGCATACAGGATGGTTGAAATCCATTCATTCTGATTTATCCCTCAAGCTTTTCATTACATTTCATCCCGACCACTCAAAGATATTACTATTTGCCAGCGTATCGTACCAGATAATTTGGGCACAGTTACTTTATTCGTGATATCATTCAATTATCTTTTTTAATTAGTTTTATTTGAAAGGAAAATAAAGTTGAATTATCGGAGCGTGAATCGTTTGTTAACGTATTCTTTAAAGCGACCCCTGGCTGAGGTAGTGTAGTTGTTAACCTATCCTCCTGTCTAAAATCTACTTCATCACATTCCTTTTACACCACGGAAAACCTCTTCCACCTAACAAATAGCTCTTTGAAAGTGACGATATAGGATATCTTAATTATAATTTCTAGGAAGGGGAAGATTGCGGAAGAAACCATATAATGACTTATATTTGGGAACAATCAGTTTGAATAGAACACAGTGTCATTACGATTGCTCCACATGATAGGTTTGTATCGCGTTATCTGTTGAGAGGATCATCAGTGCGTAGTTTGTCACCGAGATTTATTGCTTTAACTCGCACGATTCCTTGGTTAATTTGGTTTCAGTTTTCTGAAAGAATTGTTGCACTTGCCTCGTTTTAAATTGTTTAAACTTCGTACAAATACTCATCGGCTTATGGATTTTATAATTTTTGTATTTTCGTATTAAATGGATTTATATTGTATCAATTCTCATTTGTTATTTTATAACTGTCGTTAATAACTGAATCAGGACAGGGTATTGTAGTGCCATTTAAAACTGTGATGTTTTTTTTTGTGAATGTGTGAATCATCGCATTTAATTTTATACAAGTGCCATTAAACGCCAAAGAATAATTATCAGCATATAAAGGAATAAATGCTTTGTGTTTTTAAAATGTCATTAGAGTCAAAAGGGCAGTTATGAAAGCAGTGACGCCTGTGGTATTACAGTGAAGCCTTTGTATCAGAGCTCCATGAACACAATACAGCACCATGAGTGTGGCGTGTGCAATACTTTGTGTTGTTGCTGGTCTACTGACAGTTTATATTCTACCTCGTATTGCCTAATAAATCGTTAAAATGCATTTTTAAACTGAATATTTTGCATGTTTCAGTGGTGAGGAAGTTTAATAATTATTATTCGTTAGGTATCGTTCATAGCAAGGAGTAACTTTTCGTATTTCGTGCTACACTCAACCATGTAAATTGAGTTCAGCCGGAATATATTCACGATAGAACAGCGAACAGTGATGTATACAACGGCGGCTATTTCGTATGTACTAATTGTATCTTACAGGGGCTGTCTGTCCGAGGCGGTAAAGGCGTGCTCGGTTCGCCCGGAAGGACGTGGGTTCGAATCCCCGTCAGGAAGTCGTAAAATTTAAGAAATGAGATTTCCACTTCCGGAGGTGCATATGGCCCTGAGGTTCACTCAGCCTACACCAAAAATGAGTACCAGGTGAATTCCTGGGGGCAAAGGCGGCCGGGCGTAGAGCTAACCACTCTTCCCCATCAAGTGCCGAGGTTACCAGCAGTGGAAGCCTTTACCTTCCACCGCTCCCAAGGCCTTCATGGCCTATACGGAGAAGACTTTGCTTTTTAATTGTATCTTACAGAACAACATTTCATTATTTATTTGTCTGTACAGAGTTCTCCTCCAGATCCAACAGACGCTATGCATGAACTGAATAACTAAATGGCTCCACGAATGAATGAATGAAATAAAGAATGAATGATTACGTGACTGAATCAATGAGCTCTCCCAGTCACGGATAACCACAAACTGAGGAGAGAGCATTCCCAATTGAATGAGTCGATGGATGAATGCATGGATGGATTTATGAATGAATGTACGAATGGATGAATTAAATGCACTTGGCCTGCAGCTACGAACCACCAGCAGCTACGCGGAATGAATGAATGAATGGCATTCATGCATGAATGAAAAGCAAAGGAAACTCTTCACTCCCAGTAACGGATAACCAATAACTGCAAAGAAAACCCTCATTATTGAATAAATGAATGAATGAGTGAATTGATGGGGTAATGAGTGAATGAATGTGCTCATCCCACAGCTACGGAACACCAGCAGCTGAAGAAGAAACATTCCATCTATTGGATCCTGACCCATTACACGCAATTTAACAATGAATTACATTATGGAGTACTCACAACAACGACAATACAATCATACTAATACTAATACTCACTATACTAATTACGACAATTGACAGATTCTTAACTAACCGATTCATAACTCAAACATCTATCCGTAATCTGCTCTACCCACATTAGACGATCTTGTAACTTTCTTCTATATACATTTCTAATTACAATTAATAACTTACTAAGATTACTAGGCTTATACCATTCTTTGCTTATCACCCTAATCATTCTATAGCCATTCTCATACTCACTTATCATATGTAACAACATTTTATTATCTTCGCTCTGTACGCCGATTGATAGGACGTAAAGAAACTGACGGAAATCTCTTGTATTCGTCTCACTAGGAAGTTGCTGCGTTACGGCGTACTGACATGTAAAGCATGAATACAAACACTGCGTGTAAACATGGTATGTGTGCGATATGTCGGTAAAATCACACGTTGTGCCACCCGAATCACAGCCAAGACGTGGCGACTTGCTTATTTCCCCTGCTCAATAAACACGACTCCTCAGAGGCAGCAAAACTATTGGAAGTCTTCTTAGTTTGAGGAGTACTCAACTCATTTTCCTGAGAGAGAACTTAATATTGCTGTCCAGGCTTACAACAGGGTCGAGTAACGGAGATTGAAGACTTTCAGTTTGAGAAGTTTTATATCAAGGACCAGTGTTCATGAACATTGAAGGAGCTGTACCACTACTTCAGTTAGTCCTGACCAGCAGTTCTCTCAAATTACCAGATTGTTGAGAATATTAGTCGCAAAATGCATGCCAACTGCTTTCTTTCTTTTTTTCTTTCTTTCTTTTTTTCTTTTTAATCTGTTTACCCTCCAGGGTTGGTTTTTCCCTCGGACTCAGCGAGGGATCCCACCTCTACCGCCTCAAGGGCATTGTCCTGGAGTGTGAGACTTTGGGTCAGGGGATACAAATGATAAGGATGACCAGTACCTCGCCCAGGCGGCCTCACCTGCTATGCTGAACAGGGGCCTTGTGGAGGATGTGGAGATTGGAAGGGATAGACAAGGAAGAGGGAAGGAAGCGGCCATGGCCTGAAGTTGGGTACCATCCCGGCATTTGCCTGGAGGAGAAGTGGGAAACCACGGAAAACCACTTCGAGGATGGCCGAGGTGGGAATCGAACCCACCTCTACTTAGTTGATCTCCAGAGGCTGAGTAGACCCCGTTCCAGCCATCGTACCACTTTTCAATTTTTATGGCAGAGCCGGGAATCGAACCCGGGCCTCTGGGCAGCTAGTCACACTAACCACTACACCACAGACGTGATATATGATAGTAAGAAATGGGAGAGTGAAACGCGGTGTCGGCTCATAGCTTACTCTTTTCGAATAGCAACAAGGGGTCCGCTCAAGGCTTAACATCGCCATCCGACGGACGAATCGCTATAACAGCGTCATATGCCCTCATTCCATTTGAGCACTGAGGAGAGGGTTGGAATTTAATCCACGCAATCTATAGTCCAGATACTTTGTAAATGTTCTGCGCAGGAATCGGCCGCGCATGATGGGAGGGCAATTAAAGGGGACTGCCTCGTCTCCCATTCCACTCGCTGTCCAGTCTTCTTCTGCACATCGTGCTGAGCTCTGTACGCAGTGTCTGAACACAAGTTGTCAACAAGCGAGTTAAGAGAGAGCGAACCGGGAAGAGAGGAAAGGTGCTAATCAGACCTCCCACACTACCTGCATGACCACGCCCTGTCGGTCACTCAGAAGGACGTTTACTAAGTATTTAGACTATAGTGATTGCCGGTCAACATTCTGAGGTGAAATTTTTTCGAGCAACGGGACTCGAACCGGCTAACCACGGTGTCAGGCCGTTTGGACTTCAACGCCTTCGATGATGGCCACCAGGCGGGCTTCAGTTGAAAAGAACATGATTGTGAATTTCGAGCGGTTCAACCTTGAAGTAACTGACAAGTTCTGCAGTAGGACAGTGTCTTTTGAATTTCATTTTTCGCCAGTGAGAGTGTGTTTCTATTTTCTGTTAATGTGATTCATATTGAGCAGAATATTAAAAACTGTAAAAATCATGAAGAAACGTTACGATGTGTTGAAAAGAGAGACTCGTTCGTCTTTGGTTGTTGATAAGAGATCTTGCGAAGCACAACAAAGTATGTATGATGAAACTGTGGCTTGAGAGGACATGGCATAATGCTGTTCTAATTGAATAACAACCACTATAATCCACAGCCTTTTTGAATGGACTCTCTGCCATTCTCTTGCTATTTATACTCATCAAGTAGGCCTACTTTATTGGGAGCTACAGTTGCGGTTGATAAGAAAACTCATAGAACGGAACATGATACAGTGTGTCGAGTATCAAGTGGAATGGTACTTGTATGCCATTTTGAAGATATTAGGGCACAAACAATTGTGATTCTTTTCTTCATGCAGTCAAGACCATGAATAGGTAATGTTTTGTAGGCCATAGATTTTATCCATCTTCATAGTCCGGTCTTTTAACTCGCATCCAGCAAGTGGTAGCGTGGCTTACATTCGCGATATTAGTGGGTTCTAATCCCACTGTCGACAGCGCTGGTTTTCCGTAGTTTCCCATTTTCACACCAGGCAAATGCCAGGACTGTACCTTAATTAAGGCCACGGTCGCTTCCTTCACACTTCTAGCCCTTTCGTATCCCATCGTCGCCATAAGACCTATCTGTTTCGGTGCAACAAGAAAAAAATTGTAGTTGCTTTTAACTCGCGCTCTGCCGTTGGGTAAGGAAGTTGCATATTTTGGATACCGGAGGTGCAGAGTATTGAGGGCGGGTACTCCGGGTGTAGTCTTCCCTGGATTTTGTCTCGGTCCACTCATAGTCCAGACATATATTGCGACAGTAAATAAACAAAAAAATCGCGCAGAGATTGTCTTTTCACCAAAAATACCGAATACACTAGCCGGGAATCGATTCGTGGCCGGCTCATACTGCAGTAGTCCCGGAGTATCTATACAAAACCATATACCCAAATTACAGATATCTCTCTCTCTTTCTCATACACACACACACAGCCGTGCGGTTAGGGTCTCGGAGTTGTGAGCTTGCATTTGGGAGGTGGAGGATACTAATCCTACCGCAGGCAGCACTGAAGGCCACGGCCGCTACGTTCCAAATCCCTTTCCTATCATTGCGTCACCAGAAACCTTCGATGTGTTAGAGATGTTAAAACACTAGCAAAACCAAAATACTTAGGCTACCGTAGGCGCTGAGAAAACAGAAGCCCCGAGAAAAAAAATGAAATTTACAAAAATGAACAAAAGAGATGTTGGAATACATACTTAATTTAATTTTAATTTAACTTATTGCTTGTCACAGGATTTTCACCCCAATTACAGCAGCATTGTTTGTGATACACAGAGAATGTACAAATAATTATTACTCAATATTAGCTAGCCTAATTTAAAACTATTCTAAGGTACTTAATCTAATCCTTTTTACTCTTTCTAGACATTCTGTATTGCCGTAAGAACAAAGTTTAACTGAATAAATAGAAGTATCACAATTAATAAACAGTATACAGTCTACAACATAAACATTTGGAAACAAATAATATATTTAAAAAAGAATGTATTAATTATTAGGACATTAACTGTGTGATGCTCCATTCTGACTGTGGGATCAATTACATGGCCTTTCTTGCTGTCATGAATTCTGTTAAAAATATTGTTATGTTTGTGCTGAAATCAAGAGCATTATTTTTCCGTAACAGGGAATTTTCTTACACGGAAGGGAAGTATAGTATTTCCTTGCCATGGAGAAATTATCCTTTGCAGACATGTCGAATGTAATCTGAACAGTTGTGAATCAAGTGCAGCTTTAAAGAAGAAAGGTTGTTCTGACGTTGTTTAAATTTTCTGTAAGACTCCTTGTTGCCAGAATTTTACCTTAAGGGTGTTTTAATGTGTCAGTAAATTTATCTGGCTTGTGCCTGGATTAGAATCATCGACCTGGGCACATGCGTGCTGTGCCAAGCAGCCGGTTAGTTAAGCGGTATAAATACAATTTTAAGTTTTTACTAATGCCACATGTATCGAATACTGTTTCTTTCTATCTTGATTCGAGCAGCAGTTCTTCCTCATATTGCTGTAGGATTTCTCGTCTCACCTTTGCGCCTGTTTCTGGAATGCTTTCACTTACTTCACTTTATTTTACTGGTTAGATTACATTCTGTTTAATTTAATGTCGTCACGTGAACATCTCGTCTTCAATCTCGGTCAGATATTGCCTCTCATCGGCAAGATTTAACTTGTTGACCTTTTCTTCTTCATTAAGAATTCTCATTTCTCCTGCTAATGGCTGCCATGCAATCCCGTTAGAAGTTCCTGCCCTTGATAGGTATCTCCTTTCAGTTCATAGTTTTCCTACTGTATATTATTATTTTGATTATTTTCGGTGCAATTATGTGCTCGATCTTCTTACAAAACCGAGCTCGATAGCTGCAATCGCTTAACTGCGGCAAGTATCCAGTATTCGAAAGACAGTGGGTTCAAACCCTACTGTTGGCAGCCCTGAAAATGGTTTTCCGTGGTATCCCATTTTCACACTAGGCTTTACTTTAATTAAGGTCACGACCGCTTCCTTCCCACTCCTACCCCTTTTCTATCGCATCGTCGCCAGAAGACCTAACTGTATCGGTGCGACGCAAAGCAACTTGTCTTCTTATAAAGACTGGAGCATTTTATAACATCAGCTAGTAACAACTTACTTCCATGAGAAAGCCTAAGACAGATTTCTCACTCGTTTCTTATTAGGATTCCATTTGAAAGATAACAATAAAGGTAATATAACAGCTTATAGAATTCCAAAAATGTTTTTGCTAGTGGTTTTACGTTACACCAACGTAAATACACAGGTTTTAGGCGATGACGTGTTAGGAGAGGGTTAGAACTGGGAAGGAAGAGACCTTAATTGAGGTACAGCCTCAACATGTGCTATGAAAATGGGAACCCACGGAAAATCATCATTAGACTGGGCTTCGAACTCACCATCTCGTCACTGCAGCCTTATAGCTACATGGCCTCTACTACACATTCAACTCGCTCAGTTAAAATGAATGTATTATTATTATTATTATTATTATTATTATTATTATTATTATTATTATTATCATCTTACATATAAGTTAGGTAGCGTGTGTCTAATTTCCTCTGGAAGGTCTACATAGCCAAGAAATCGGTGAAGGGTGACAATAGCTCTGAATCATAGAAGAGAGAGAGAGAGAGAGGGGAACAAGTAGTTTTATAAAAGTTATAAATTAAGGTTTGAGTTTGGTTCGTGGAGGAAATGAACGTTAGAAACAGCGCCGTTTGAAAGTCGATCTACTTTTAACGTAGGTAATTAACTGTAGCGCTAATATTAGCGAATGTGCTCCATTCTTGAGGCTGAAACCTTTTCATGATAAAGTGACGGAGAAATATTGCCGGCGCAATTAGTCGTAAGATAGTAACTCCGAGCTGTGTTCACAAGCTACCCATCGCACATCATAAAATGCAGAATGTCGTGTATATCAGTCTGATAAATAATACAGAGGACTGAGCTGCGACCGTGGCCTGCTGCTGCTGTTATTAATAAGCAGCGCAACTCTTTATAACTGTGGAGTTTCAGCCGGCTTGGTCTACCGCCGAGATCCCTGCGGGAGATCCGGCACTGGACTGCAGGGGACACTCACTATCTCCTTGAATCAGTTTTAAATAACGATATTATTTATATACACTATTAGAGCAGTTGGAACGATCACGACCGCCTACTAAGGGGGCTACCAAAAGGTTTCGCTTCGTAAGGAAGGTCGCTTTCACTCCAGATTTCTCGCAAATGTTACTTAGGAAGATCACTATGTGACTTTTATTGTAATCTGAAATTCCGCTCATCTTCTCGTAAACAGCATTGATAGCGTATACTGGACAGCGTATCCTTATTGTGTATTGTTATTATTTAACGTACAGTATCGGCCACTTAGGACCACAGTTAGCATTTGGCCTTTCTAGATTTCCATCGCCCTTTCATTTTAGTGGAGATTGCGGTTCACCGAGTGAGTTGGCCGTGCGGTTAGGGGCGCGCAGCTGTGAACCTGCATTCGGGAGATAGTGGGTTCGAGCCCCACTGTCGGCAGCCCTGGAGATAGTTTTCATTGGTTTCCCATTTTCACACCAGGCAAATGATGAGGCTGAATCTGAATTAAGGCCACAGCCGCTTCCTTTCCACTCCTAGCCCATTGTTGCTATAAGACCTGTCTGTGTCGGTGCGACGTGAATCAACTTTATTATTATTATTATTATTATTATTATTATTTTAATTCGTTATGACCAACTAGGGAGTGCGTGTGAACTTATTGAACACAACGTTTCTTCTTGTCTTCCCAAAATCTCTTCATCCTTTCGTTGTACTCCTTTTTGTGTTCTTCCGTCCATCATGTAGCTTGTCTTTTAGGTTGATCAGCAAATTTGTGTTTGTTTATGAGATTTCTGAATTTTTCTGTCTTGCAAGATTTCTTCATTTATACCAATTTCCTGAAGATCTTTGTTTATTTCTGTAAGCCAGTTGTGATTTTTTTAGAGATACTGCGAGATTTAGTAATTTCTTTGTTAGCCAGTTGTTATCCATCCTGATCAGGTGACCATAGAATTTTAATCTTCTTTTTTCTAATGGTATCTGATTTTCTTTGTTACATGATAGATTTCCTGTGATTTCCTTTTCGTCCAAATACCATTTTCGTATTTAGGCTCTTAGAATTTTCCTGAGGCAACCTCTAATGCTCATTACCTTAATTGTATCCCTGAGACCGACTATCTTCAACTTGTTAGCATGATTGAAATGTCACTTGACAAAACAATTATTATTATTACATAAATTCTCTCCTGTAACTCAACGTAATGGGATCTGTAGGTACTCCTATGATACAAACAGGACCTAGGTTTTGTATGTTCAATCTGATTTGTATGTGGACTTTGATTAATTGATGAAAGAAGTGCGTGTGTAAAAGTAATAGTAATATGAGTCATTCGTGATGATGAATTCAGCATCGCTCATGAACTAATTTGTCAGCTTTAATCGCCTTGTCTCGAACACGGCATGATAGCTGGTCCGTCCGACTACAACAACCGTTGGCATGTTATTAAACAATAAAAGTGAACGGAAAGCGTGTTCAATCCCCAGTCCAGGAGTCGTTGCTTCGATTTGATATACCATGTTCACATTATTTATCTCCCTGACAGTAGTTAAATAGTCTGTACAAGTTTCCACCTTGTGAAGGGAGGTCTGGAAAAGAAAATACAATAGGGTATATATTTCGTGAAACAGGACAAAACTCGTTAGTCGAACAGTTGCTCTGTTCTGGGAATTTTAAGTTCAATTCCTGTGGAAGTCCAAGCAGTCATATCTGTCTCCCGTTGTATAATACGCACGATGTAGTTGAGTACTAAAACTGACACTCCACTATAGAATTGGGAAGCGTTAGCATTTAGTGATTCTAGATTCGAATCCCAACACTGTAATCTTGAGTGTAACTTTTCTCCAAGTCCCTCAGCCCTCACTCTGTCAGCGTTAAGTGACTACCACGAGGCATTGCTTCCTCCTGCTAGTGTCGGACACTTCTCTTTCATCTCGCACGTATGTGAGGCCTAGATACTCTTTCATTGTACCGTTTTCATGCGCATTCTCCTTCTTTAGCAAGTACGCAATCATGATAAGAGTGGATTTATCTTCGCAAGTTGATTTCAATGATACTAATATTTTCTGGATTAGCATAAAGAAAGTGTGATCTAATCACCCTCAGTAGGGCGAATGATGTATCCACTCGCCCTGCCCTCAGAATTCTCCCAGTATTTATGATCAGCGCCATGTATTTCCCCAGAATGCCCACCACTAATCATTTGTGGCGGATATAGATCTGAAAGTTCTAACGCAATTCCCAAAACTTTCGCCGTTGTTTAATGTATATATTTTTATAAATGAATGTGTCCGCCTCCGTAGCGTAACGGTTAGTCTTATTAGCTGCCGTCCTCGGGAGCCTGGGTTCGATTCCCGGTACTGCCAGAAATTTAAGAATGGCAGGAGGGCTGATAAGTGGTTGAAATGGTACGTACAGCTCACCTCCAATGGGGGTGTGCCTGAAAAGAGCTGCACCACCTCGGGATGAGGACACGAATTTGCATAAATGAATGTAAATTTTTGTAACCCATTTCTGACTTTCTTAAATGTTAATCGTGTTGTCCTTTCTTTACAGGTATGAACAGAGCTGCATGGCTGGTATTTAAAGGTTACCGCTGACTGTGAGTTATAATTTCTAATTACGACCAATATTTGTCTGTATTATGATCGTGATGCCCTTTCAAGTAGATCATAACAAGCGCTTGTGAATTTGGGCCCTTTTACGCTTCCCTCAATTAGAACAAACCATCTAACTTCCTGTAGAAATTTCAGAAATTTTTTCTTACTTGTAATTTAGTTTTTTTATTTCTTCTGAAAAATGGTTTGAACATTCTCCACAATGGGAGGCTATAAATAGTCTATAAGTTCTGCAGGGATACTTACTCATGTTCTCCTACTTTCCTTTAGAGGGCAACTGGTCTCTGATACAATACATTAGAATTATCAACAGTGACAGGTACATTTCGTACTTTATTTTAATTTTTTTTTTGTGAGAGCTTGACTATTTAGCCATGACTTCATGGATATAAAAAGTACACTTTACTGTAATAAACACTGATAACTTGGTTTCGAATTGGTAGCATGTCGAAGAATAGCTGTTTCTTCTCATTTCTGCCATACGAGAATATGTTTTCCGTACTACTGATCTGATGACGCCTTTTTAAATAGATCTTAACAAGCGCATGTTATGAATTTCGGTCTTTTTTTTCCAAGATATCCTCAATAAGAACAAACCATCTCACTTCCTGTAGTCCTGTTGGTGGAAACCCTCCTATTACTGGAAGAAACTGAAGATTGTTGTATATACAATACTGTATATGTCATTATTTGTCCCAGTTTTAAATGCGCATTTTATTATTTCTTTTAAATATGATGGTTGTCTCAATCCAAAAGAGTATTTTTTATCAGAAAAATATTTAAAAAATATGTTTCAAAATAATTCTGTATTTATTTAATTTATTTGTTTACCGTATTTATTTATCTGGATCAGTCAAAATGTTAAATTTTGAATGTTTTGCGTACCGATACATGCAAAGCTACAGTAGCTGCTACCACACTTCAATCTTAGGGATGTCCATGCCCATGAATTCTCTGAGGTAAACGAAATTTTATTTGTTTTACCTTAATGAAGTTTACAATTCACTCCAGGTGATTAGAAACAAAAAAAGTCATATAATAAAAGATTGTTCACTTTTTAATACACTAATGACCTCTATCGAGTTCGTCTGCAAAGTAGAAGTAAATGCTCACTTGTAAAATCGTAAAGCAAATATAACAAGCAAGTAAATTCTCCTTTGCACATATGCGATACTGTGCATTTAAGGGTTAAACTGTATCAGAACGAATCGTCTCTTCAAATGACGAATTGAAGTGTATACAGCTGGTATATTAGATCCCAGACACTCCTCCTCTTCTTCTGCTCCAGAGATGCCTGCCAACCCTTCCGATTTACCCGGAAACTTTCCGTTTTCTACTTCTACTCCTTACTCCTTTCGCATTTAGGAGTTCATCCTTGACTTTGACGTTTAACTCAGTCCTATTCTCAGCACAAACATACGCGATTTAGTTAACGTGGACGCTTTCACTGTTCGGTGCTTAATGAAAGATGCGCTGCAACATCACATCGGAATGCTTACGAAGGCGATTATTTAAAGTACGGGAGAGTTTTGTGTTTTTCGGCTCAGGTGGGTTGAATGGATGGCCACACATACAACTCGCTAATGAATCAGCAAACAGAAATAATCTAGTCGCTCTCCCGCCGCGAGGACAAAACACAAAAATAGAAGGGTCACGAGTTATTACGCGAGCTTGTCTGTGTTGTTCTTTTGCTGCTGTTGTTTTGGTCGTCGCTGAGGGAGCACTTGGTTGATGAACTAGGGTGGATATAAAACGTTTTGTGGCAGGATTTGTTACGTACCTTCCTAGTAATCTCTGTACTTGATAAGGTATTGTTTTTTTTTTTTTTTTTTTTTTTTTTTTGTTTAACACTTCGTTATCCTGCGAACTTCTTTCATTCTCTCCCTTGTATTAAGTCGCATTCTGTTTCTTGGTATCACGCTTTGGTTTTGAACCCAAACCTAGCGGTTGAGCGTAGTTTGTGCTACTCGCAGAATTTTCTTTTTCTTTTATAATTTGCTTCACACAGACAGGTGTTACGGTGGCGATGGGATAGGAAAGGGGTATGAGTGGAAAGGAAGCGTCCGCGGCCTTAAATGAAGTACAGCCCCAGCATTTGCCTGGTGTGAAAATGGTAAACCACGGCAAACCATCTTCAGGTCTGCTGACAGTGGGGTTCGAATCCACTATCTCCCGCATGCAAGCTCATAGCTACGCGGCCCTAACCGCACGGCCAACTCGCCCGGTCTCTCGCAGAATTTGTACACCATATTACGACAGTTGCCTTGGTCGCAAGAGACCTACAAATATTTTGGAAACTCAAGAGTGGTGATGTGAGGAACAGATCAGTCATTGTCAGTCTATATTGAACTGTATTCACTTGGTGCCGCTTGCTCCGACACAAACCAGTGGTGTTCCTCACATAGATCCACTAATCATGGACGTCGGTATTCCCGTGCATTGTGATGCTTTACCCCGTTGGAAGTTTTTATTAACACCGAGCTATGAATACTATATATATTGTCTGTACATTGCTCACAATTTAAGAAGAACGGCATTTTTGTGTCTGCGTTGTCTGTGATTAATACCCACTATGTGAGGAACACGATTGGTTTGCGTTGCCTATGAGTGGCGCCATTATATGAGAAAGACCATAGGTCTGCGTTACATGCGCGTATTACATTACCTGTGAGTAGTGCCATAATGCGTGGACCACCGTGAGTCTACGCTACTGTTGATTAGTACCGCAGCATGAGAATACCATGGTTCTACTTTACTAGCGATAAGTAGCATTATGAGGGGCCTTGACCAGGATTTTGGACCCCTTTAGACATCGAGCATCATCGTTTCAAGAGTGTGGCTTAGAAGCAGTCCCTGGGAAGGTGAGGCATTGCGCGTCACATCCACTGATTGTCTTAAATTCATATTTATCCATGCATTCATCATCATCACGTTTTGAATTGTGGTCATTTGATGATTTTGGTCTTTTAAATTGTCATTAGATTTTTTCCCATTAGGGACCGATGACCTAGATATTAGGCCCCTTTAAACAGCAATCCTCATCATCATCATCATCAATTGCTGTTTTATAACTTAAATCCCAATGTAAGTTTAAATAAGGGCTTGTACGACTGAAATTTAATTTTTTATAGTCTGTATTACATACTTGCTAAGAGTGTGCGTCGAGTGAAATATAATAGAGCAGCAGAACCACTGGAAAATAGCATCTTTATATGTATGAAGTTCTGGCCGCGAGGAGTAATGTACTGCCTGCACCAATTCAATTAGGACCGACACCAACACTTTACCCGGTGTCAAATAAATTGTTTTGTAATTTGAAGCAATAACACTTGTGCCTTTCCTCAATGCCTCTTCCAACTCGTGTTTTTCTTTCCCCCTCTCTCTGCTCCGGAGGTCTCGCACGCCATAGATCACGGAAACTCAACGACCAAGCGGTCAGCTCGGGTTCTAACTCTCACTAATAAACGGCACATCAATACACAGGATCTCTAAATCTGTTCATCTTCTACACGAGCGCTTTTCTCCTACGCACTGTTTACAAGGTTAACAGCGTTCACATCATTGTATTGAAACCAGTGTTCATCGCCGGAAAGAGGTTTTCTTGTCCAGGGGGGGGGGGGTGCAGCCCTACCAGTTAAAAATGAGGAGATTCAGACACTTTAATAACAGTATCAAACAGAAGTTTAATTTCTATTGTGCATTCAAGTTTAAACGTAGTGCAAATTCCCTTCATCGTCGCCGTAAGGCCTGCTTGAGTTAGTGCGACGTAAATTCACTAACAAAAATAAAAAGTCTGACACGGCAAGCAAATTTGTTGTTTTAAAAGACTTTGAATAGTTCAGTCATAATGTAACTCGATCCACAAGGACGCAATCTTTCATCTTTTTCATTGAATGTGACTGACTGATTCCCGGCGAAGGCGTTTGTTTAACAACTACCACAGGAACACACGATAGTGAAGACATCGTTCCACATTGGGTTGGCGTCAAGAAGGGCATTCGGCCGTAAAATTGGACTAAATCCACACTAAGTGTCGACTCCAACAAATTAGGGAAAAGGCTAAGAAGAAGAAGAGTGAGGAATCAATGAACTGCCATATCGCCGTTGTTACCATTTTATTACAGTGTGTAGTAAGGAAACAACAACAAAAAATTACCTATAAATAATTCTCCGTTTGACACTCTATTTCCCAGTGATTTCGTACCTACTTCAATTAATAATAAAGTAATCTGGTCCTTCCACAGTTCGTGAGACGTGTGTAGCGACCAGGGGGCTCCAGCTTCTACTTACTTGTGTCAAACTCTCTGTCTTCTGTCCGTTCCGAACCAACTGCATAAGATTTGCGTGGTGTTGGAAATTTTCTGTTTACTCGCCTATGCTGGTCGTCTCATTCTTCGCCCGACACTCTCATTCGTGGATGGGTCTGTCTATTTTTCTTAGTAGGAGCTTTCAATCAATCAATCAATCAATCAATCAATCAATCAATCAATCAATCAATCAATCAATCAATCAATCATTCACCACTGTTCTGCGTTTAGGACAGTCGTCCAGGTGGTAGATTCCCTATCCAATATTTACCTAGTCTTGCGAAGAATTTGGAAATTTATTTCAATCCCTAACTCCTCTTCCTATAAACGAATATATCCCCCAATTTGTCGTCTTTAATTCCAACTTTATGTTCATATTGTGATCTTTCCAACTTTTAAAATCACCATCCAAACTTGTTCGTCTACTAATGCCATTCCACTCCACCTCTTCACCGACTGAGCTCGATAGCTGCAGTCGCTTAAGTGCGGCCAGTATCCAGTATTCGGAAGATAGTAGGTTCGAACCCCACTGTCGGCAGCCCTGAAAATGGTTTTCCGTGGTTTCCCATTTTAACACCAGGCAAATAAGTCTTCCCAGCCCAAACTTTGCCACATTTTTGTAACTCTACTCTTTTGTCGGAAATCACTCAGAACAAATCGAGCTGTTTTTCTTTGGATTTTTTCCAGTTCTTGAACCAAGTAATTCTAGTGAGGGTCCCGTATACTGGAACCATACTCTAGTGGGGGGTCTTACAAGAAACTTATATGCGCTCTCCTTTGCGTCTTTATTACGACCCCCAAATACCCTTTCCTTTAAAA
This sequence comes from Anabrus simplex, assembly GCF_040414725.1. NCBI lineage: Eukaryota > Metazoa > Arthropoda > Insecta > Orthoptera > Tettigoniidae > Anabrus > Anabrus simplex. The sequence continues at coordinate 130,026,497 of NC_090269.1, forward strand.
CAACAATCATTACCTCCGTACCGTATTCATACATCTTCTGTTGGTACAACGAGGTGGTGATCACCGTACTTTAAAAATCACACTTCCTCTTTTTATTTACTTCCCCAGTCCTTAACTAATTATCTATGTTTGATACGGGTGTTGGCAACGTGTTGACAACCAACAAGTTCTGTACGTACGAACGTAATCATTTCTGGAACAGTCATCTAAAAGTGTAATTATTTTCTTGATATTGTTGTTCTTCTCTCTTACAAGCACGCCAGGCGATCGTAACTGTGGTTTTTATGGCGAGAAAACGCATATAAAAATAGCACATTATGGCGTGAAAATGCGTTGCTCGGGTCGATTCCATCATTTAGGTTCATAAATAAGCTTGAACGGTGTACTTAGAGGCTAAATATAGGGCTACACTAAGTGCCACGTCATTTTATAGGCGTCATGTTTAATGCATATCGTGAACACGGTAAAAATCCACTCGCACCATGTTACTTAGACGACACATTCGATTAACTTGATGGATATTGAGTTTGCGTCCATTTTCTCTTACAATCCTGATTGTATTAACATTGCAGCTGCCGTTTTCCCTTGTACCTCGCGCTGTAATATATTTTGACATACCTCCATCCACGTACCATGAGAGGACTGGAACCTAAAGTTGATTGGTTAAATCCTAGTTAGCGCAGATTTGTAGTCGTGAGGAAGACTATTGCTTCGGTTTCTCGCCATTTATTGTAAGTACAGAAATTCATTAACACCTTCTTTTGATACCTCAAGGCACCTGTCTGAACTAGTTACTCCAGGGGTAGTAGCTCTGTTACAGAACAGATACTCGTCCAAAAGAATTTGTTCCTCGATACAGCATCACGGATTCTTAATTCATTCCAGATTGGGATCCATGGGATCCGGGTTCATTCTCAACCAGTCCGAGGATTTTAATTCTGATCTGGAACGGAGTTCGCTCAGCTTCGTGAGTTCAACTGACGAGCTGTTTGCCATGCGAGGCAGCGAACCGATCACGAAGGACAGTCAATCCAGCTGAAGATGTCACGCTGACCACGTGACACTGTCGTATCTGCAGACTATCTGTCTAGGTAGCAGTCGTCTTGGCAACCCAAGACTCTTAATGGGTGCCACTTTTTTAACGTGTGAAAAGTCTTATATATTGAAAAGCTTCAGTGATAACTGGACATATACCATTCAGCAGTTCAATACCATTCATTCCCGAAATAAGATAATTAATTTCTAAAACATTACGACATCTTCACACGCATTTTCTCCAGAAACTTACAATACGGGATTCGACACTGATGAGCCAAAATTCATAAGCCGATGTTAACAGTCAATAGTATATACATTACGTACTTGGCCTGCTTAATGTTGGTCACAGTACAGCTTGTGAAGTCAGCTGTGAGGCGTTGGGCAGTGATCGAAGTAGCAGCAGGTAGAGGTGAAGCTGGTGGGGAGCGTAAGCAAGCCAGGCGGTAGGAAGTGCTGAGTGATGTAGGCATAGCACGCAGCTTGCCCCCATCGCTCACTACTGCCTGCCCTTCCGTGGACTTCGTGAGTTTTACCGCCCACCCGCCTGCAGGAGATGGCATGTCACTCAGTATTTTAGAATTTTTCTACATATTTCATTAGAAATTTCAAATTACTGATATACCTCTGACTGCACCGAGTGCTCTTGAGACCGGTTTCGTTTTTTAAGTACATATTTTTTTTTCTATTTTCATTGAATATTCTGCTATTATGGCACTTTCACAATGGTTAGCAGTAGTGGACATTTAACTTAGTTCTGTTTCTATGAGTTTCGACTTGACAGTTAACCGGAAGTCAGACATGTTGCCAAACACACAACACGAACGGAAATGTACATACTCGAATATACGCACAGAATCAATTAGTCTTTGCAGCAAAATGCATAACTCACATAGGATGAACAATAACACATAACAAATTGAAAATAAGGCTATAAGATTTAAAAAAAATCAATGCTCGAACAGATAAAACGCGTGAAAATGAAATGATATTTCTACTCAGCATCTAGAAGAGCTCGCGTGTCTGATAGGTTCAGTTTCTCCTGAGGAAGGAGAAAATCCTTCAAAGGGAATACACCACTAATATCTGAGTCACTATTGGCATTGTCATCGTCTGTTGAGGTTTCACTCTCCTGGCTGTTTCATCCACCACGTAAACTGAGTACTAGGGCTTCTTGTTTCACAAGGTGCACGAGTCCCTCCTTCCTTATGTTATCGCGAACCCAAATATTGTGCTCTTTCAACCACTCAATTAACTCATTATTTGTAGTCGCCAGTGTTGGTGCTTTGTCAAGAAGGACCGAGTTCTTTCGCGCTCTATCGGAGCGATCGGCTGCCTATGATTGGCTGTTTATTAATTCACTTAGCCTCCGCCAAAAGGCAGTGCTCAAAAGTCAAGTCGAAACTCATAAGAACTGAACTATACCCAGCCTTTCCACCTTATATTTATAACATTTTGGGAATTTGTTCCTTAATAAATAGGGCCTAATTATGGTTTCTACTAACTCCAATTTAACATTTCTTTCTGTAGATTGTATTATACCGAAAGTGTGTTAATTTACCTTACTTACCATCTCCTCTCCCTCCAGAAATTTCCCAGTTGAGATCGAATTCCTATTATGATATTACATCTTATAATTAACGTGCTTTTATATTTTAATAAATTGAATAGTCTAAACTGTTACTACTTACTCGAAAGAACTGTCCAAACGGATGGCAGTCAATCTAGGTTATAATTCAATCCAAAGGAGGGAAAATCCTGTTATTAAAATCAAGTATCGTAGTGAAAATGAAAATCCACAGCCTGTTTCCAGTCATTCGGCCGGGTCAGGAATGGAATGAATGAAGCCCCCATCTAGCAGCGAGGATAGGAACTGTGCCGGCTGCCGAAGCCTGTCGCACTCCTCTGGGGCAATGATTAATGAATGGCAGATGAAATGAAATTATATTGGAAAGTATTGCTGGAATGACAGGGAAAACCGGAGTACCCGGAGAGAAACCTGTCCCGCCTCCGCTTTGTCCAGCACAAAACTCACATGGAGTGGCCTGGATTTGAACCACGGAAATAAGCGAACAGATGAACTCTTATGGAAAATAGAAATACACCTTTTTCCAAACGTATGTCCAAATGTTGAAACTAAATGAGTGAATGAACTGTCTTAAAAACATCACTTTTCGTTCGGTTATTTTGAAAGCATTCACTACTCTACTGCCTCATTCATTCGAATGTAGTTCCGAAAGAATAATCGAAAAAGTAATCGAATGGAAAAGTTCACTATTCGATTGCCTCATTGATTCGAATGCAGTTCAGAATTAATAATCGAAAAAATAATTGAATGGAGAATTTCACTGTTCGATTGCCTCATTCATTCGAATGGGGTTTCGAATGAATAATCGAAAAAATAATCGGATGGAAAATATATTCACTGTTCGATCGCCTCGTTCGTTCGAATGGGGTTTCAAATCAATAATCGAAAATAATAATCGGATGGAAAAATATTCACTATTCGATTGCCTCATTCATTCGAATGAATAATCGAAAAATAATCGAATAAACGATTATTTGTATTCGATTATCCCATCACTACTATCGAGCTCGGTAAAAGCAAGCCGTTCTTCAGTCACGTGCAGATGAAGCAGTCACTTTCGTATTATCTTAATCGAAAATTACTGTACTGCAAAGTACTGCAATCGCTTTAACCTGAGCAAATGACTGAGGTACGACCTGTGCTAGTAGCACCATTCCTTATACAGCCAGCCGCTCTGATGAATAGAGTGAAAGTATTGTTCGTAGCATTCATTGGTGTTTGTGTTTCAGTGGGCTTGTCAGACTGAGATGTAATTATACCTTCTGGTTCGATGACGAAGGCAGTGAGGGAAAACTACCTCACTCCTTTCCTAGTATGCTTCTTCATTGGCGCGTAGACTATCTGTAGGATCCAGCCGGTCTTCGGGCTGGATACTAAATGTACGTTCGTGAGGTAACTTTCGGTTGACACCAAACTACGTCAGGTAAATTACAAAAATGGGTTCATTTTGTTTATTTTATATTTATTGCACACTATCCTTACCTTTATTTCTAAATTATGCTCTGTCCATACCAATAAGTTGTATCACAATTTTGCTTCTCCCATCCATTATTTCGTAGAACTGTTCTCGACTGTAATGACTTTTAGAACACGCTCATAATAGATGACTTCTTCTATGGATTATTATTATTATTATTATTATTATTATTATTATTATTATTATTATTACTACTACTACTACTACTACTACTACTACTACACTTGCGGTATGGGCGTCCGTTTGTACTTCCATTGTAGCTACATAATCTGTAGTTGGAAACACTTCAGAGAAAATGTCGTGGAGACCCACAGCGTACTTGGTTTTGAAAATATGTTTTTCTCAGTAGGGACTGTATCGATTAAAGAGTACTCTAGCAGCAGTGGAGTTGGTTACGTATTGTTGTAATGTAGAGAGGGTGGTGGCGTCTGAAACCTTCCGCATTTGCTGGATTCTCTGCTGTCAGATCCAGTCTTCATTTCACACGAATGTAGAAGCACGATGTCCCTACCTTATCTTTACCAAAACTTCAAAATACTGTCTGCTTTCATAACAACAAGCCTTATCGATGCCACAAAAGCCTATGGTTGTTTCACAACATTCTACCTCGATCACATACAATGGACGTCATAGTCCATTACTGGAATTGGAAGGGGAGAATCTCTTTGTCCAAACTTAGTTGGTAGTTCTGTCCGACGTCGGAGTTGATGGGGTGGGAAGAGCTTAATAGAGTACTTACATCGTATATCACGAGGAATGTGTATATGGATATCTCTATTCTATCTCAGCTATGCTTCGTAACTTCGCACTGTTTGAAATGTCCGGATAGTTTGATTGTTGCTATGGCACTTTGCAGATGATTTCGCAGAATAGTAAGTGGTTTAAGCGAAAATAAGTCATGTTTAGTGTTGTTTGTCGCTACTATTTTTGTAATTTTTTTACATGTCAATGCGGACGACACGACGTGTTGTTTCTTTTCATCTTCAAAACTCCACCGACATCGGCCGAAATTGAACTCATGATTTTTGGAACAAGAAGCTAGTTTACTACTCGACCACGAGCGTCGGCACCAATTGAAATACGATATCTATAAATAATTGGCGAAATATTCATGCCGCACATAGGAGAATAATGAAAGGGGATGTTAAAAAATATTGAATATTCTTGTAAGAGTTCTTGTCATAAATTTGCTTTATTTCACTCTCTTCCTAATTCCTCAAAGATGATATCGAGAGTGCAGTTGTATCGTTATGTTTATCAAGAATCGTGCCGAAATTCAGATCTCGGAAGCGAGGAAACTAACAACTTTTTAAATAATTACAAATGTAATGCCGTTTTCGAAGTAGAAGCTCGTGGTACTTATTCGCGACGTTGTGTTTCATCCAGCACTTGTAGAAATGGCTTTATTTACTATAGATTTGAAATAATATTTTAAAATGTGTATAGATCTTGTGAGCACCATCCCTGTCTCTTAACTGAGGTCATGTCATGAGAAACTTGTACAAGGTTAAGGATCAACATGACCTCCCATGTGTAGTAACTAAATCTGTATGCGCGGTGTTTGGCATGTCTTCTCCGGGCCACTCTGTGTTTGTGTCTGTGTGTGTGTTTTAAAAGATTCCATCTGAAGTAGAAATCCTTCTTCGTGTTCTCTATCGAGATTGCGCTCTCTGATATGTTATAAAACAGCGTGCTCCTATGCATACAAGCCATGGCAGGAGAAATAAAATATATGTAGTGCTTGTTCTTTTCCACGTACAGCATATATTTTCTGCTTGGTTCCCATCGGACTCTGTTCGAAGAAGAAATACTTCTAGGACTATTATGTTACCCTTATTTGGTTAATTAGAATCGAATATACTGTATCTCTAGTGCTCTTAGAAGTTCCTTTGTCTTGTCCCCTTATTAACGTGGCTGTAGATTCCTACTCAGTTTTGCATCTGAATCTTTATAGCGGTTGGTAAAATTTACCATTTATATGAATTCCTTTGTGTTACTCACTTTAGATCTCCTGAAGAACCAATCCTTATTATTCTGAAAAAGTAGTTCGGTTATGGCTCCAGCGTCTTAATCAGGGTCCTGGATTCGGTGCCGAACTGTGTCGTGATGTTTGAGTACGGAATGATTAATTTCTTAACATTCCTGCAACTCTCACACAACACTACCCTCCTCCACAATAATACGCATTTCCGTATACACGGCAAACACAGCTGCCCACCATTGGAGGGTCCACCTTACAAGGGCTGAACCAGGCTAACAATAGTCACACGGAATTATTATTATTATTATTATTATTATTATTATTATTATTATTATTATTATTATTATTATTATTATTATTAATAGACTGCGAATATCAAGGAAGGTGAATAGAGGCCGCGGGGTACTGGACTGGGTCTAATATTACTTTCACTTTCTTTCATAGGCGTGCGAACAAAGACCAGCGTATCAGTGATGATAGTTCACGAATCAGATTACCCCTACATCCCTCTGTGCAGGAGCTGAGCTGGGTTGACTCAGATAGTCATCTTATTCTTAAGGTGGAGGTATAAAAGCATCGAGAAGAATTGGCAGTAGGAGTAGATGACGACATTGACTTACACCCGTATTGATAAACAACCATTAAAATATGCCTACACGATTGATTTTCTAACGTATATAGTTGTGTTACAGTATTAATATGTTTGGATTTCAGTTTTGTTCTCCATAGAGATCGAACACAAATTGATAGGTGGTAGTAGAAGTGCTTATTGTTTTAAGGAGAAGTACAGCGAACTAGAGCAATATCTATGAATAGGAAGAACAAATTAGTCCATTCGCTTGTGTTCTCGATCTTCCTGTATGGATGCGAAACTTCGACCTTAAAAGCTAAAGACAGGAACCAAATCAACGCCTTTGAAATGTGGTGTTGGAGAAGGATGTTGCGAGTACCGTGGACAGCCGGGCGAACAAATGATTCTTTCATTCGGGAAATTGGAATACAAAAAAGTCTATGCCAAGTTGTGTACCTATCAGAGAATTCTGCAATTCTTTGGTCACATTACGAGAAGAGAGGATGACAACCTGGAAAAATTTATTGTCCAAGGAAAAGTTTCTGACACAAGGTCACGAGGACGGGTCGCAAAAAGATGTGTTGATCAAGTAAAAGAGATCATGGACTTACTCTGGAGAATTACTGTCCGGAAAACGCAAGTTCGTACAGAATGGCATCAGCTTATAAAAGAAACAACAAAGTCCTTGGGTCACGATACTCAGTCATGAGTAGAACGACTGGAGAGAGAGAGAGAGGGGGGGGGGTGTCTTATGGCGACGATGGGATAGAAAAGGGCTAGGAGTGGAGAGGAAGCAGCCGTGGCCTTAATTAAGGCATAGCCCCAACATGTGCCTGGTGTGAAAATGGGGAACAACGGAAAACTATCTTCAGTGGTGCCGACAGTGGGATTCGAACTCACTATCTCCCGAATGGAAGCTCACAGCTGCACGCCCCTAACCGTACGGCCAACTCGCTCGGTAATAATAATAATTATAATAATGATTGCTTATAGCCTCCGGAGAGGCCTGATGCAGGTCTTTCAAGTTGCGCATTATAGGTGACGTGCGCGTCTGTGGAGATGCGGCCCTACCTATGACGGATTCTAATGCTGCAGACTCCACACACACCTAGCCCCCGTGTCATCGGAATTAACCAGTGAAGCTTAAAAGCCCCCGACCAGGCCGGGAATCGAATCTGGGCACGCTGATCATTTAGCCACGGAACCAGAAAACACTTTGAATGAAACTAGGCGTATGAATTAAGCTTATATGGTGAGTCAAGTTATGCCGGTAGAGGTTACCTAGGATACTAATATGATATATAGTAAATGGTAAGAGAAGCAGAAGATAAAGATAAAACTCCCAAGCAAGAGGAGTGAAAACAGAAACGCCAAAGGGGTAACTACAGCCAGATGTTGGGGGGACCCTTAGAGGCTTGGTAACAGGAATTTGAAAGGCATAACATTAGGGTACATAATAAAATGTGTACTACGAAGAAACAGACAAACCATTTTCTTCTGTCTCAAAAATATGGAGTTTTCCTTTTCTTAACTCTTTTCTTCTGTCTGAAAAACACAGAAATTTACTCTATTTCTTGCAGCTCTCATCCTGCTAGTGCAAATTATCCGTTGTGTAAAATTCATCTTGAAGTGAGCTACTTTGCAAGCTTGAAGTAAGGTTTCCCACGGCGCCGCCAGCCTGCTAACCCTCACTGAGAGCTCCGGTTACACATTCATCTGGTCTTCTTCGCTATTCAATACTCGCACCGAGGGGTAATATTACTCGGTCCAGCCCGAACCAGCGGATCGTGAACGTCCGCATTAATCACAATCAAACACGCAAGTACACACATTACAAATTCCATTCAATATTCCTCCTTCCGGTTCCGCATCAGAGGCTATTAGTGTCATGTCCAAACATTACTCGTATTGGTAAACAATCATTAAAATATACATACGATTGTTTTCCTAATGTGTAATTAGTTGTTCAGTTTCTAATGTGTTTGGATTCCAATTTTGTTCTCCACAGAGATCACATACATACGAAGTGATTGTTATTTTAAAGATAAATATAACGAGACAATTATTCCGTCCTAACTCTGATCACAGTAGAAGGGCATCGAAAAATGAGGGCATCGACAAAGAACAAGGAATTGAGGCGAAATCTCTGGCTGGCTGTCTTCCCTGAACATTACCTACGTTAGCCTGATATCTGCATAGTACAACATTGTGACCATCTTCGAAGCGTAAGTCTCTTAAGGTCTGTTGAACGGGCATTACTGACAAGCACAATGGAACCGTGGAGCAAGTTAGCTGGTATTGTGCTAACTAGTGGTCCTAACACAAACATGTACAAACTTCCCTCCCTCTGTCTGTCTGAGCGGGTGGTTATTCATCAGAAAATTAATTCCCATTATCCTTGTAAGCTAAGGGAACACAAAAGCGGCCAGGTAAGAGATCAAATCTTGGACCTAGAACAATGGGTTGCAAATAATTGAGTTGACTCTGTTTCACAATGAGAGCTACTGATTAAAACTGTGAAACAATTTCAGTATACACTCCATTGCACACATTTACTATTCCACAGGGTCTGCCTATACAAACTCTCACCAAGTTAATACATTTCGCATCTCAATTTGAGTCAACTTGTGTAGTAATGTGAAACTAGTATAACAGTCACATAATGAGACCAGTATAAGTAATATGCTTTCGAAAACATGGCACAGTTAATTGTGTTTCGGAAGTACAACATTATGAGAATCATATGTGTTCGAAGGGCGGAAAAAAGAAGAAGAAAAGACACTCAACTTTTGAACAGATACTGAGGATCACACTGGAGTTTAATGTTAGTCGATATTGATCGTAGACTTTTTTTTAAATTACACAGTTTTTATGAAAACATGATGCATAGAATGCACAGTGGTTTGTGGTAACAGGAGAGTACGTGCATACGCTATACGACTGTTCTCCGCAAAACCGTATTCTACTTTGTGGTGTATGCTGAATCTTCAGCCAAGGCTGGTCGGATCTCCAACAGTTCCACCATCAGCTCTTTATAGAAGTTTCGGGCATTACCAAAGAGGTGTAGTAGGCAAAATCAGGAATGAAATAGTTTACCGTCGTTTCCCTCACCGAGACGAGACCTTAGCTAATCGCTAAAAGTTAACAATCTTGTTCTAGCACATACCGGAAAAAGAAGTGCCCTGTAAACACTATATCTTACCGGGCGCATATCTGGCTCTAATGGTATTTAAAATAAAAGTATTAACTTCGCATGAGAAATTGGAATTTAGTTTGTCTTGCTCTCGAGTATAAATAATTTCCATGCTTGCACAACTTTACTTTTTAAATTTCTCGGAGCCTGTTTCTGAAGGCACATTCCTACACAGAAAGCGAATAAAGTGCCTTAACTTAGAAAATCTCGGGCTGATGAAGTAAATTATGAGTTAATGCAAGTTGTGTTGCTAACCTGTCATAATCATCTGGAGCTGACAGTCCGCCTCGCCTCCACAGCACCCCTTGGAAACCGTAGATCTATATACACACTACACCATGCGGAAGAATCCTCTCAGCCAGTTTTGGAATATACTGTATTTTGTCGTTGCTGTAATGCTTTCATTTCTATCGTTATGGACATTCTATGTGAGGATAGTTATCATCAGTGTCGGCTGGTGATTATTCTATTGGTGCTGCCAGCAATTTCAAAAAAGCTACGTGTTTACGCGCTACCGCTATGGGGCCAAGCTCTGTATTCGGAAGATGACCGGGTTAGAACCGCACTGTGGCTGTCCCGAGAAAGGTTTTCTGTGGTTTCCCCCATTTCCGTACCAGGTACATGCTGGGACTGTTCCTTAATTAACTCTGGATGTGTAAAGTGGGGTGCTGCCACACCCTAGAACATTTTTATTCTGTTATTCTGGGATGGTAGCATTGAATTTTTTCATCTTACATGACTTTGTTTGTCTCTCTAGCAGGTTGTCAGTGCCACTGTGACATTCGGTCTGCGTGTTTATCAGTTGTCTGGACACTGACGTTGGGGTATCTTCTCACCTCACCTTCATTTCAGATTTAATTGTAAGACAGTGATGACAAAGATTTCTAAAAAGAAACTTTCTGCTGAATGGAGCTAGTCTAAATGGCTTCATCATCCTTCGCCATAACCTAACATCAGCAGGCCAAAGTTCAACAAACCGAGCTCGATAGCTGCAGTCGCTTAAGTGCGGCCAGTATCCAGTAATCGGGAGATAGTGGGTTCGAGCCCGACTGTCGGCAGCCCTGAAGATGGTTTTCCGTGGTTTCCCATTTTCACACCAGGCAAATGCCGGGGCTGTACCTTAATTAAGGCCACGGCCGCTTCCTTCCAATTCCTAGGCCTTTCCTATCCCATCGTCGCCATAAGATATATCTGTGTCGGTGCGACGTAAAGCAAATAGCAAAAGAAAAAAAAAAGTTCACCAAACCTAGACGTGTTTTTATTGACATTAGGGGAGCAGTTGATGGTTCCATGGATGGAGAAACGACTTCTGATTAAAACTATTCCTATAAAGTTCCAGTCAGAGCTCCAATTCAAAGGTCTTCTGGATCTCAAGGAAGATGCTATGCCTGTTCGAGAAGTAAAGAATACAAAACCAAAGTTTTCTGTGGTGTTCGGAATAGACCGGCATGTCAAGAACACACTTACAATAGGTGCATTGGCTGAAAAATCTGAAAAAAAAAAACCACATTATTTCTGAAAAGTACATTTTAAAACCTTCTTTTGTGACCATTTTTTGACATTTTATATACTGTCTATAATTTTTAAAGAATATAGTTTTCTTTGCATTAAATTGATAACATAATGTTACGTTAGTATCTTCAGTATGTTAAAAGAAAGTTCAAAATGTTTCGGCTCATTATATTTAAACTTCATTGTGTGGGGTTCGTATACTTTACTCACAGTGCTGTAACAACTACACGTTACTCACCCAGGGTTAAGGCCACGTCCGCTGCCTTCCCAATCCTACGCTTCCCCATCATTGCGTCGCCGGAAACCTTCCATGTGTTAGTGTGACATTAAACCACAAAGGAAAGGAACAACAGGTTTTGTTCAGCCGTTCACCGCGTGATGGGAGGAAATAAAAATGTAACGCAACCAATTTTTTGAGTTAACTAAGTTAACTAAGTTAACTAAGGTCGTAATACTTAAAGGGGCATTCTGACATTTCTTATGGGGAGGTCCGTTTACTACCTACTTGGGTGGAAATAAGGGAGTAGGGGGTATGGTTCCCATCGAAACGGGAGCGGGTCCACAGTGGTTGTCATGGAGATAAACCTACTGACCATCTCGTGTTGCTTGGAGTTGTCAAACCTCTCACTTCTGTGTTGTGTACAACAGAACAGAGCGGTCTGAACGAACGAACTATTGAGCCGCAAGCGAGGGGAAGGAGAAAGGAATGCAGGAATGTGGCAACACCGTGCAATGCTCCTCCCTCCAGCCCTATCTGCCAGAATGCTTCTTTCAATATTACGGGTATACTGTATTAGGCTATCACTCGTTAACGAATATGATTGACTTCCAAAGGTAAGTTTGATGGCTGTAAAATCCAATTCTGGAACCACAGACTCTTCCACAATGTTGGCACTTGGTGTCTTGGGCAGCCACTGGTCCTTGAGGGTTGATACTTCTGCTATACATACGCTCTTTCCTAGCATTGCGTTTGTCGGCCGGAATTTGCTGCGTTGTAGTTGAAAGGATAGATGTCCTTGGCGGACGACGCGTCGCCATTCTATTTTCAGGGTTGATTTGACATTTCTTTAGATTCGCCTTCAGAACGTCTTTATAGCGTTTTTGTTGCCCACCCTGTTTTTTCTGTCCGTCCTTCAACTGACAGTACATGATTAGTTTAGGGAGACGTGACTCAGGCATGCAAATTACATGACCTGTCCATCGAAGTTGGTGTTCTATTACGAGAGCCTCAATGCTGAATGTATTAGCTTGCTCCAAAACGCTTATGTTAGTGCGATACTGTACTCTTGAAATGACTTCAATGTTAATTATTTTTACTCCAGCTAGGTATGGAAAATTCAACTTTTTAAACAGCCATCGTGTTCATAAAAAAAAAAAAAACTATCAACCAAATCGTGCTAGTATAGCAAAACAGCGTATAAAGTTCCATTAAGATAGAGAAGTTACATGAATACGGTAGGCAAGTTTCTATGAAGGAAAGAAGAAAGAGTTTGAAGAGAAATATGCTGGTGGTCACGGGGTTGAATTAAAGAGTAATGCCGTTGCGGTCGATGTTTTCACAGTAGAATAAGAATAAGAAGTAGAAGCAGCATCGCTTTATGGTACGGGCGACCCCACCCTTCGATCCGGCGCAGTAAAAACCCCCGGCTGTGTCTCGGAGGGGATATTACTCGCCACAATGGACACGTGTCTCCCTGCACTGCCTTGTGATTGTGGGCCGGCACATGAATGTGTAAAGGCTGCTGGCCGTGTTTTACACCGGGGTTCCCCTTCTACAATGGGACACACTCAGGGGAAGGGAAAGGGAATGTCTTGCTTAGCACAGCAGCGGCCCGAAATCTCGCGAGGACTATAACCCGTGCCAGCCGTCTGAAATGGATTTGTGCAGCTTTTTATTCTCTTACCTTGTTAACCTGACTGGCTCCGATATCAGAGCCGGTCATCTGCCGCCATCCACTTATGACTCCCGCGACAGCCATCTCTACTCTTCCTAGTCGCCGTAAAGCAACACGCAGCTGCGAAAATGTTCTTTATCATGACCAGGCCAAGTACGAGTTAGTAACATGATCAGTAAAGGGCGGATTGTTATAGTCGTCTCTATTTTAATTGTTTATTCCTTAATTCAAAAATACAGCTGTATATTATGTGATAGTTCAGAGAAAATTCTTGATACCCATGTCAGATTAGTCTTAACAAATATTGTTTAAACAAAAGTGCAGAAAATTAATTTCCTATTTTCTCCTTAGACATTTCCTGCGACGAATATAACGGGGATTTCTGCAATTGTGAATTTTAGTTATTTTAAGTGCTTTGTTGTATACAATGTCTATCTAATTATACGTTATACTTTTTTGAATTCTCTAGGTAATAAAAATATTCTGAAAAGCAAGTAGGGTAGTGTACACAGAATTAGAGTGAGACTGAGTGTAACGATGGTGAAGAGAGATGAGCATAGATGTCTGAAGTCGAGGAATAATGGCCGACAGAGGAGCGCGACGAAGCGCACCGGTATCGGTAACTCCTGTACCTCCTATCTCAGGTGGCTCATACGGATGACCAGCGGGGCAAATTATAGGCCTACCTCTCGCTTTACTTCTTACCAGTCCTTCTCGTTGGTGGTGAGAGGGAACTTTGTGTTTCACTCTGCTAGTAAAGGCTCGTAACTTAAGCATTTCGTGTCTGTTCTCACTGTTCTAGATTTACCTATTATTTTATTGTCATTTGGCTTACCAGGGCTGTTTTCGGATTATTCTTCTGGTGCGGATTATTTGTTGAAACTAGTATGGACTTCTTTCTTCTCAGGTAACAAGTGACGCGCTGGCAGAGTTAAGTTCATGAGTGGAAGGTACCGTACATGTGATCGTTTCCAGCTGTAGCAATTTATAAATATGAACGTGTTCAGAATGTTCATGAATATTCATTGTTGGTGAGCAGAATCGTGTGTGAGTTACCTTGCTACAATGGATGGAAACACTATTCACTTTCGCTTTAATTGCGGAGATGTTTTTGTCATCGAATATTCACTCTCATATGGAATCGCCTCGAGCCCTTTGCTCTTTAGAATCAATATCGAGACTAGTAATTTGTTCGTATACATGGCGTAAAGCACCCGCTTCGTATCACACTTTTACAGGCTTTTTACATAAAACAGGCGACACTTTAAAACACTAATACCGCACACACATGTACTTTGCATTTCATAAGAGCACACGATTCTATTGAAAACATCATTATTAAGGAAACGCAAAAATATTCAAAATAATATCACATTATTGCATGTTTCATTGCAATCCCCACTCTCAAATTTGTTGATTAAGAGCCTGAAAATGTATGTTTCGACAGAGTCCTTTACCCGAATTCAGGTTGGATCCCAAACTATTCCGTCCTCTGCTATCACAGAAGCCTGATTGTCACCGAAGAGGCTGACTGGAAAAAAAGAACTGTGGTTTAGTTTCCGACTGTTTTCCTCATCGAGCTAAGTGCTATTGAACAGCCTGTCTTGTGGAGACATTTTATATGATACCATGCTACCATATGTGAAGGAAACCATGACAGCCAATTCTGTTCTTCAGCAGGATAACGATCCGAAACACTCCTGGAAATTTGTCATCGATGCTTTCACGGCCCGCACTTATAGACTCCTAGAAATTGGTAAACAAGTGGATTAAAGACAACCAGGTGTCTTTTATGCCTTGGCCGCTACAGTCGCCTGACTTAAACCTATTGGAAATCTATGGAGAGAAGTGAAATACGCTACACCGATGGAAGAAGTTACCAATAAAAATAAAAATCAGTTGTGACAAGAAGTCAAGAAAGCTTGGAACAATATTTCGAAGGTAATATGCGAACTTTCCATGGACTCCGTGAATCGACGATGCAAGAGAATGCTAATAAAGAAGGGAAATACTGCAAAATAATGACTTGAAACAAAATGAAACAGTTGTGGTCAAATTTATTTTTGTTTTTCATAATGCTTGTGACAGTGTTTTTTTATTTTTTTCTGAGGGGCACTTTCTGTGAAAACCCATGATTTTGTAGTTCTTAAGTATGAAGAACAAAGTAGACTTATTTTTAATAAATCATCAATTTGCAGTTGTTCACAAATTTCTTTGTAACAGTTACAAAATCTACTTCATGTCGTCGTTCTTATTATTTCTGCCACAACTGTATATACAAGTGTAAAACATATTTATAGTTTAGTTATTAGTACTGTTATTTTACTATATTATTGCTATATATGGTAATATTAAATACAACGTAGTCTAACAATAGTGGTGTAAACGAAGAGTAACACACTGTAAGTGTGGTAAAGAAATACTGTAGTATGCAATAAATAAATAAATAAATAAATAAATAAATAAATAAATAAATAAATAAACAAATAAACGACATTACTAGCATCCATCATACCTGTCATGCTCACACGAAGGCGTAGAAGATGAGACTGATATAGATCGATGGAAGTAACGAACAATACTTGTTCAAACTCATTCCACAAGGCATAGTGGAGAGATGGATTGACAAAATCAAATTCTCATTTACAAAATTAAACTCTATGGAGCATATTTTCTAAACTATTCTGTGGAATATGAAAAAGAGCGATTTGAAAAGAAATTCGGCTAGGGACGTGACTTTCCATTTTAGTACGTAGGTAGAGTCATAAGTCATGGCAACTATTTTTTTCTCGCTAACAGGAGACAACACGGAAAATCTAAGATATGCATTTGGAAACGTACGGTATGTACTTGCGTATGATGTCACTAAATGGTGTCTGCAAACAACAGTGTGGGTTTAAGCATGTCCACAAGGTCAGTGTGTGAGTGAGAGCGTCAACAAGCATCGTTCAGCGTCGCTTACAACGGTGGGGATGGGATGTTCTTCCACACCCGCCTTATTCGCCTGATGTGAGCCCATGTGACTATGATCTAATCCCCAAAGTCAAGAAGCCATTACGTGGACAACGGTTTGCTAACAAAGAGGACATCGTAACAGCATTTGGGAGAGAGGTGTCACACGTTAGCTATACACATGCAACGAACGGTATTCAGCGCGTGCCCCACCGCTGGCAACGCACAGTGGAAACCTTGGGTGATTATTTCGAAGGTCTGTAACCAGTGGAGACCTGTCCTTTGTACGTAGTCTTGTGTATTTGCTGTCTATACAATGTTTACCAATGGCCTGAGTTCTGTCACTTTCCTACGAGAATATTCTTAAGTCAGAATTTGTCTTCAGGCACTATGTGTAAGTACATGCCCTATATTTCCAAATGCATATCTTAGATTTTCCGTGTTGTCTCCTGTTCGCGAGAAAAAAAATAGTTGCCATGACTTATGACTCGACCCTCGTACAATTCATAGAGACACGTGTCGTGTGTGAACGAGCATTATCCTGTTGAAAAATGGCACCGCGATACTGTCGCATGAGAGGGAACACATGAGGACGCAGGATGTACATGACCTACCGATGTGTTGTCAGAGTTCCCTCAATCACTACCAGAAGTCATACCCGATGGCACCTCTCACCATGACGCCAGGGATAACCCCACTGTGCCTCTCCAAAACATTGGGAGAATGAGACCTCGCCGCCATACTCGCAGACGATGTAGTGCTGAAACACGATTCATCGCTGAACACAATCACAGTCCATGCTTCCCGGTCACAGCACCACTCCAAACGCAGCTCTAATGCGGGTGCTCCTATTTTCCGACCAGTGGTACGGGATGACAGAATGTTGCAGGCGCAGATGTGAACAGGTTACGATGTGCTTGGTGCACAATACGGTGATCCTCCCTTGTGGTGTTCAGACGTGGTCGACCGTGTCTAGCTGTAAGTTGGGAAAGAGAGTTTGCAAGGCGACTTGACGTCGGGGTTGGGGGAGGCGTGGCTGTTTAGGGCTTAAATTGGTATCTAATGGGTGGGGTTGGGGATAACCAGATTCTGGGTTGCGAGGAAACAACTGGGGTAGGTTGTTGGGATACTGACTTTGGATGGGTGGGGTTCTTGTTGGAGGTCTTGGTTTCGGTTGGGGGGATGGGGGATGTTGAGGTGTAGGAGGGAGGGAGGGAGGATGGAAGTTTGTTCGGGTAAGGTGACGTTGTTGTTTATAATGCCTCTTTATTGCCTGCTTGATATAAGAGCAACCAGAAACGAAGCGGCATGGCTGCCTCTGCAGTTGGTACACTTCGGCTGGCTCCGTGGTACCTTGCAAACAGAGTGGTGGTGGTGGGAATCTCCACATCCGTTGCAGCGGGTGGAATCTGTACAGTCAGCAGCAGAATGATGACGTTTGAGGCTGTTATAGCATTGGATGACAAGGGTGGGGCAGGAGGGTGGGTAGTTTAGAGTTCCAGGGTGGCTTTGGCGTGATGTATGGTGTCTTGACTTTCGGGCAGGGTTGTTAGGCTTTCTCCTAGTCTGTGTGGAGTTGTCGGGTATTGGGCTGATTTCGGAGGAAGTTCACTTGTAGTCCTAACTTCTGGTTGCGTGGGGCAGATGGGAGGCGGTAGAGGGGGGTGGGTTTGATGTGTGGTAACGGATGAGGTGAGAGGTGGAGGGGGAGGTAGTGGATTGATTTCGGCTGATGGGTCGGAGAGGTGGGTGGGGTGGATTGCTGTTCACGTCCCTTATATACCCTACATGCCTGGTAACAGCACTAAACACGAACAACAGTAATGCGCTCTGGTGGCCATTCTACCTGTCACAGAGAAATTCAACTACCCATCGATGGTGTGTACGTGTACGAAATTATATTGACATCCGACCATTTCTTCTGGGTGTTTTGAACTTTTTTTTTTTTTTTTCAGGCAGTGTATTAGCCTTGTTAAAGTGTCGGTTCCAACGACAGAAGTCTTGCCTTGCGAGACCTAGTAAAGCAGTTTTCTCTCCTCTGTTTATAAATTCTTACCCTGTTTGTTTTGGAGTTGGTGTTCTTTTCGGTCTGCCAGTCTGTAAATATATGCCATATATATTTGCACAGTTCTTTTGTTTTGTGGCAAACGACTGAAATACGTTTGCCAGCATTTAGAAGGCTTCATTAGGCGTTATAATCAAATGTCCTTCTATAAATCACGTTTTCCTAGCGTTAATTAGAAATCTTAAACACATAGTTCGATATTTGAGGCTGGTGAAGTTGTATTTTGTGATTTAATAAAAGAATCCTTTAATTGGCTTACTTTCTTAATTTGCATGTCGATTGTGTTACGAATCACAATGTGAAGGGTATAAATTAGCAAATTCGTAGCGCTTAATAAAGAGTAAACGTTTCCAAGGCTACGATTGATTAGCGAAGAATGTACATGGAAGGAAGGGGAATTTTGACACTGAATTAATTTTTAAACTGCTTCCTAGACTGGAAACACTTACATTTGATTTTTGGGGATATTCGACCGTATCCATGTGTTGCTACAGATACGAAAATATAATTGTCTAGGTTGGAAATTTTGATCTTCCGGGTTTTCGATGCTGGATAGCATCGAAGTTAAATGTATTGGTTAAGGTCTTGTAGAGCAGCGTATTGGTAGTTTTAGACCATTGTAGGTATCAGTTACCAGCGTGCACACGCAATAATAATAATAATAATAATAATAATAATAATAATAATAATAATAATAATAATAATAAGTTCCACATTACACTTTCCCATGAACGATATAAACATGAGTTTGGGATAACTACTTGAATCACCAGTTTACAACCAAGATTGTGAGCCCCGGAGGTTTCTTCCAGCCACCCCTAACCTGGAGTGCAGACGCTGACCTAAGGCCGCCCAATCTAGGAACCGACTCCTGGGAAATTGTATGTTCTTCAACCAAGATTTGATTCTTGGAGGTAGCTCATCCGCCCTCTCTGCCGTTGGGAGATTTTTCTCTTCATCCGCCACTGAGACCGTTGGCCAGTTTTCACCTAGTAACCCTAGGCAAGGGTTATTGCCATCTCCATCGTACCGAATGTCATATTCTCCGCCGTAGACGCCGTTGAGGACTTCATCCATAATCCAGGCTAAGGGCCCTCCATATTTATGAGTCCTGGAGAGAGGGTGTCCCAGTATTTTAAAGCCCCCAGGAATTGGGCTATAACTACATATGGTCCAATGGAAAAGTTAGAGATCAAGGAAAGGAAAATACTACGAAAAATTCTAGGCCACAAATTGCATAATAACGAACTTTCACACATCAGCAATGAAACACTGTATAGGAAAACAGAAAGGATCACCGACACAATAAGGAAAACGACAATTGACTTCTATGGCCACATCCTAAGAATGGACCCGAAAAGGTTAACTAACAGAATCTTCGACTATTTCCGCAATAGGAAAACTAAGCCGAACTGGTTTAAGCAAACTAAGAAGGACATACGAGACTTCCAAATTGCAGAAGAGATGCTTGCAGATGGATTCGCAAAGAAAATAACCAAAGATAAAATAAAGAGGTTTCAGGACAGGGTGAAGCCCAAACGACTATACAGAATTTCTGAAGAAGAGAGGAAGGCAAGATCTGAAAGGACGAAAAAGTATTGAGAGGACAGGAAAGCACGACTCACTAACCATTGATTGATTTATCGTACCCCAAAGTGGGTGAATCGGATAATAATAATAATAATAATAATAATAATAATAATAATAATAATAATAATAATAATAATAATAATAATAATAATAATACTTCGATGTGATTCTTATAATTAAAACCCAAATTTCACATCCATAAGTAGACTCTTGAGGAAAGCAGTGGCAAGCTACCTCACTCCGAGTCTTGCCTAGTACGCCTCATGCTGGTGCTGTGATTGGTTTTTGTGGGTTTCTTATAATTGCATAGCCTTTGGTGATGCCAACCAGCCACTGGGCTGATGCCCTCAACAGACAAGTAGACTCTGCTCCATCCCGGGATATAAAAGCTAGGAAAGAATTCAGTCTAATTGAATTGATAATGTACATGCCTCAAAGGCTGAAGAGTCTGTTCGTGCAAAGTCCACATACGGTAAAATACAGGTCTAAGTCCATTATTTACTAAATTAATATACGTAATACTAACTAAATTTAAATTTAAACTTAAGATATGTTTTTATTAACATTGTAGCCTCCGTGGCTCAGGCGACAGCACGCCGGCCTTTCACCGCTGGGTTCAGTGGTTCAAATCTCGGTCACTCTATGTGAGATTTGTGCTGGACAAAGCAGAGGTGGGACAAGTTTTTCTCCGGGTACTCCGGTTTTCCCTGTCATCTTTCATTCCAGCAACACACTCCAATATCATTTCATTTTATGTGTCAGCCATTAATCATTGCCCCAGAGGAGTGCGACAGGCTTCGGCAGCCGGCACAATTCCTATCCTCTCCGCTAGATGGGGACTTCATTCATTGCATTCCTGACCCGGTCGAATGACTGGAAACAGGCTGTGGATTTTCATTTTCATATTAACATTGTGCTTGTGCTGTCAACCCAACTTTGATTAGAACATACATTATTCACGAAGTTGAAAACTAAAACATTATTACAATTACTTTAGGATCTAGAAAATAAAAATATTGAAATGAAATGACGTATGGCTTTTAGTGCCTGGATTGTGTCCGAGAACTTCGGCTCGCCAGGTGCAGGTCTTTTTATTTGACTCCCGTAGGTGACCTGCGCGTCGTGGTGCGGATGAAATGATGTAGAAGACACACACACCCAGTCTCCGTGCCAGGGGAATAAACCAATTATGGTAAAAATTCCCAACCCTGCCGGGAATCGAACCCGGGACCCCTGTGACCAAACGCCAGCACGCTAACCATTTAGCCATGGATCCAGACAGTAGGTCAATAGGTCAATAATTCCATATAACGATATTCCGGTTTCTGATACGGGCTCAGCGATAAGGTGAGATAAAATTATATGGCACGGTTTTACGGCCGGATACCCTTTCTGACGCAAACCTCAGGCGAGGAGCTGACGAAGTTGACAGAGATGGAAGGAATCGTCTGTGACCTCTGAATAAGAACTGTTTGCGTGGAAGTGAAAATGGTAAAATACGAAAAGCGATTCTGAACCCACTCGCCCTCCCAAATGCAGAGCTTTGCTTCACAGCCATAGCGCGTTAACACGTGCGACCACTCCGTCTGTAGCAATGTATCCTGTTTAAAATTTAATTAGCGGTTGTTATTTTCGGAGAGTAGTGTCTAGTAGCCACTTAGTGTGTGCAAGGATTAAGTTGCAGCATTATTTACCAGCCACATTATTGAGTTCGACCTCGAGCGTTCAGTATCGGAGAAGCCTTACAGCGGCTTGTACGAGGATTAAACCATAAAGCAGACAGAGCTATGGTCGCTACGCGGTTGGAATGCCAAGTATATGCCCTTGTGTATTGTGAGATTGTTTTACCGATAACGGTTTCCTTTATCTACCTTCAAGAATGGATGGCTTAACTCGACACGAAATTACTGGTCCTGAATTCTGTCGCTAATAGGTCTAATTTTCTTTTAGGATGATTTAATCTTTGCAAATAAATGTTTTATTATTATTATTATTATTATTATTATTATTATTATTATTATTTATTATTTAGCTCGTTGCATTAGGATCAACACCACCAGTTGTTCAGTTCTCTTGAAGTCCTATTAAACTCGGTTTGTATAGCCCGGTGTGCCGGTGTGTACACTGGTATTTATAGTTAGTTGGAACGAATTAGATGGAACACTGCCCTGGAGTATAACCGTAATATTGGAAGAACCATTCTGACAGATAGGCCTGGAGGGTGGTGCATTGCACGGTGTTGCCACACTTCTTTGTGTTTCCCCTCGCTTTCGGCTCACTTGTGCGTTCGTTCAGACCGCTGTGTTGTGTTGTATACAACTCAGAAGTGGGAAGTTTGGCAACTCCAAGCAACACGAGATGGTCAGCAGGCTTATCTCCATGGCAACCGCTGTGGATCCGCCCCCGTTTCCTGGCAACCAAACCCCCCTACTCTATTATTCCCACCGAGGCAGCCACCTAAGAAATGTCAGGATGCTTCTTTAAGTATTACGACCTTAGGTATGTTAAAAAGAAACCGGAGTTGAGGTAGGAAACCAAGGGAAAAAACATCATTAAATTAATAATGATGTTATTTGCTTTACGTGCCAGTAAATCTACCGACACGAGGCTGTCGTATTTGAGCACCTTCAAATACCACTGGACTGAACCAGGATCGAACCTGCCAAGTTTTGGTTAGAAGGCCAGCGCCTTAACCGTCTGAGCCACTCAGTCCGACACATCATTATGTTACTTGAGGTTAGACGCATCTCATTCTAGTCCTGGAAACAGTTATAAAGTCATGTTTTGAACCCAGATTTTTTCGATCTTAGCTTAGTGTTCAAATAGCCTGTCACGTAAAGAACTACGGGACGAGATTCCGGCACCTGGTCGTCTCTGAAAACCATAAAAGAACTTAACAGGGCGTAAAATCAATCACAAGTCAATCGAGCAGCTACATCAGTACCATCTTCATGGAGCTCGAAAACAGCGCTAGTAAATGGCAGACTCAGCTGCCGTCCCGTGTCTCCGTACATGTTCCGTAAAGAAGCAGACTCTGAAATTGTTTATAAATAAGAGGGAGGTGTATCATTGAAATCACTCTTTATATGAGGGCAGTTCGTGCAACTGGAAGCTTACATTCGTAAAATTCGAACCCCATCGTTGGCAGCTTTAAATATGGTTTTCCGTGGTTTCCCATTTTCACTTCAAGTACCTGTCTGGACTATGCCCTAACTACCGCCACATGACTGGTGGTAATTGATATCTAGACGGTCAAATCGACGATTTTTCAAAAATCTTCACATTTTTGACCGATCTTTTGCCATGTTATAATTTTCGAATGTAAGGCGTAAAATGCTTTGTCGTTTTGACCTCCAGACAACACCACTACCTATTGGGGTAGTTCATGTTAGACGATAAAGAGCCTTTGAAATAGATGTTATGAAGTTCTCACGCATAATTAAAAGAAGGTAGAACATAATAGACACCCGCATATTCTCGGCTGCGACGGAAGAGAGAGAGAGAGATATTAGAGTTCCTTTGTTTCGCAAACGATCCGGCCTGAGTGGCTCAGACGGTTGAGGCGCTGGCCTTCTGACCCCAACTTGGCAGGTTAAATCTTGGCTCAGTCCGGTGGTATTTGAAGGTGCTCAGATACGTCAGCCTCATGTCGGCAGATTTACTGGCACGTAAAAGAACTCCTGCAGGACAACATTCCGGCACCTCGGCATCTCCGAAAACCGTAAAAGTAGTTAGTAGGATGTAAATCGCATTTTATTTCATTTTCGCAAACATCTTTCATTTCTAACCTAGAAAACTCCATGGCTTCGTATAATCTAGTTACAAGCCTGTTCTTTAAGGATCTTTTTTTTAATTTTTGCTATTTGCTTTACGTCGCACCGACACAGATAGGTCTTATGGCGACGATGGGATAGGTAAGGCCTAGGAATGGGAAGGAAGCGGCCGTGGCCTTAATTAAGGAACAGTCCCAGCATTTGCCTGATGTGGAAATGGGGAAACCACGGAAAGCCATCTTCAGGGCTGCCGACAGTGGGGTTCGAATCCACTATCTCCCGGATGCAAGCTCACAGCTGCGCGCCTTTAACAGCACGGCCAACTCGCCCGGTTTTAAGGATCTTACTGGTTTGTAATGATCATTAACGAAATGTGGGAGGGGGGATGCTAAGCATTTATTTGAAAACTGCTGTATTTTTAACCTGCATGTCTGGCTCCTTGGCTGAATATCCAGCGTATTGGCCTTCAGTTTAGAGGAGCTTGGGTTCGATTTTCGACCGGACCGGCGATTTTTAATTGCGTATGATTGATTCCTCTCGTTCGGGGACGGGGTATTTGTGTTCGTCTTTATACACTTCTCTTCATGTGCGCACAACATAGCGCATTATCAACCACCATAAAAATACGTAATAGTAAATACACACATCCCTCACCATAGTGTTGGCGTCAGGAAGGTCATCCGGCCGTAGAAAAAAAGACAACTGGGCCAAATCCAGATGGATTGCCGACGCCAACATATTGGACAAAAGATTAAGAACAAGAAGAAGAAGAATTAGCGAAAGTAAACCTCACTTCACACGAGAACCCTGGGGTAGAAGATTACAACCCTCGAGTGAACCAAATAGGAGGCACGGTGTTAGGTGATCGCGATGTTTCACATAATAAAGTGGTTTTCCAATATTCTTCCATTTTCGCACTGAGTTACCCTGATAGGTGGTCTCCATACACATTAATTTTGTGGGCAGATTCTCTACCTGTCGATTGAGATCTGTTATTAGTCAGGTAGCCTTCCTCTTCAATTATCAGCGACAGAGAGCTTGTGTTCCAACCTGTTTTTATTCCTGGTTTGCGCAAACTACAGTAATATGATACAGCGTTGGAATCTAGTGTACATTTTTCTCTGGCCTGTGCCAAAAGAGTTATGAAAAAAAATCCATCAGAAATAGCAACAGGCGGAAGAATTGTGACAATTATTGTTCCAATAAAACACCGTTGTGTGCCAGACCCAACTTCCATCGAGGTGAATCTCTGCAAGATTCGACATGAGAAGCTCAGGGCACGGCACGCTAGATGTAATGCTAATGTAGTGCAAATACAAATGGTGTAGCCTTTAACTATCTGGATCGGGCTACAGGGACGTGCCAGCGAGCTGTAAAAACTAATGTCCAAGATACAGGGGAAGATCTCAGGACAACGGAGACCTGGCCGAAGAAGAATCTCCTGGCAGAAGAACCTGAGGGATTGGTTATAGATGAGCACGATGCCGCTTTTCCATGTGACAGACTCAAAGATAGAATGTCCACGATGATCGTCAACCTTCGATAGAAGACGGCACGCCAAGAACAAGAAGTTATTTTAAGAAAGTATTAATACCCATTTGTCGACACTATTGATTAAATACCCTCTGCGTTGGATTGACTGTCTGTCAGTGAATGTAAGGGACATTTTCGTTCCATTTTACGTATTATTTTAATTGTCTTTGTGAATTTCCGTGTTTCTATATAGGCCACGTAGATTATGTTTTTGAACTTGTTACTGTACTACCATGCAGTAGCGTACGATTGACCCACCTGTCTTCGAGTTTTCAGATATATTCTTATCTAACACATGCTAGTGCGCTAGGCTATGAAAGTGAATGAAAATCATCTGCCTAAAAGAAATTCGTCGAGCTATGCAGCGATGCATCTTTATCCAACAAGTAGCCGAGCTTATGAACAGTGTATTTAGATAATTGTTTGCATGTCGCATGGGTACTGTGCTCTTCACGTTGTGTTCTGTAGCACTTTTGCTGCAGGCTCTTCTCTAAACGAAGGCGTAGTTTTATTTATACAAGTTCCATATTATAATTTTGCCCTTAAAGATCTGTCGCTTAAGACACTTATTCATCTCTTGAATTCAAAGTGTATCCCGTGAATAGGGAAAGGTAACTTGACACGGTTGCTCGCTTTCTTCTTATGATCTCTAATTTCCAACATACAATGGTGGCTGTTCAGTTTGAAGTGACAAGACACTTAATTTGTTTTTGTTTACGAGGGGAAACTTGCTCTCCTCGCCGTGATTGAGTGTTAGCGGCATGTACAAACCCTAAAGGAGCCGCATTTATCTGCATGCTCTGGTTAACTCCACACTTAGTGAATCAATTCTTCTCTATCGCCCTTATAGTGGTAGGAGCACTATCAATCAGGGCGGGGAGGGCAAGGAGCCAATAAGTTGTGTGTCAAGCTGGGGATCGCGTCTTCACCAGATACCAACCATGTTCATCAAAACAGCTTCGATCTCCGTAATGGAAATTCCATTACTGTCATCATAGTCAATCATTGTCACCGCATCCTTACAACCGGCCTTATCTAGCTCCTTGTGACAACGTTAGGGGTTCAGTTCACGGAGAGTAAATCATCGAATATTAAACATTCACGGAGAGTAAATCATCGAATATTAAACAATCTTGGCTACTTTGAGACGAGTCTTTCCCCTCCTCCCCATTTTTAAAAATCAGAACTTCGCATGAATATATTCCACCACTCTCCATAACACTTTTGTATTCGTCTGTAAGTTAATATAAATAATGGTTCAATTAAATAATACATACATTATTCATAGTGTGACAACACACTATTCCTTCACCCTATTTCGAAAGTTAGAATTCGGATTTAATGAATCCATTGATCAAACAAACAAACAAGGTAAACTTACGTTAGTACCTTTTGAAACAAAATAAAGACAAATAATTAAGCAAGGTCATAGTGATATCGGGTGATCATAGCCACAGTAGCTACACATTTACGTGGATTCCAAACGACAGATTTTAATGTTTTAAATATCACATGCATTGATCGATATTGAAAATGCAGCCACATTTTTCTCATCTTGTGTTTGTATTGTCTGTGTTTTTCATATAAGGGGCCTTGTATTGTAATACTGTCTAAGTCAAACGAGAAAGACCCAATCGAAGTCTGAGAGAAAACTTCAGATATAGTGGCCTGACACATGTTTAAGACGGGGGAAAGGAGGCGAGTAATGATGCCGAACTTCAGAATCTATCGTCGCCATTTCTAACAAGTTATAAATTCTTGAAGGTTGAACTATTGTGTTTAGAAACACTTACCGAAAAACTCTGAAATTCTTAGAAATCCATCTCTCAATACTCCCCTGTTTTGTTATGATACATAAAATGGACCATATTATCCTCAACTGGAATAATTGTAAACAGAGGACGCCAGAATGACCATGTTTATTATCGTCATCAAGGTCGTGGCCTTGAGTAGGGCCGTTTGTGTTTATTCCGTATGAAACTACATTCATTTGATCCCTCGGCGGTTGGGCGGGTAGGGTCATTGGTGCGAAGCGAACCATTAGTGGACGGGATATTACGTAAGCCAGTTCTCGCTTCCTTATCTACTGTTTGCTC
This sequence comes from Anabrus simplex, assembly GCF_040414725.1. Taxonomy (NCBI): domain Eukaryota; kingdom Metazoa; phylum Arthropoda; class Insecta; order Orthoptera; family Tettigoniidae; genus Anabrus; species Anabrus simplex. Next base: position 130,053,758 of record NC_090269.1, read on the forward strand.
TATTTCCACGTGCTGGACCCCCAATAGTCATGAGAACTAATTCCACTGCGAGAATTGGGACATCATATGTGAATCACATAACAGAGCGAGTGAGGTTTAAACCGCAACATATTCCGTTTCGCCCTATAATTTGTGAGAACTGAAGCAAAATGTTAAGATAAATGGCCATTCGCATTGAATGATACCTCGGCTTTCCAATGGAAATCTTGACTTTCTTCAAACAGTTCAAATACTGAATTCTATAACGGTTAGATGCAAAGTATGTACTAATTATTTTAAAAAATCTAGAGTTCTAAGGTAAATGGGCTTCCATTTCTGATTTAAAGCTATCATATAAATTTTAAAAGAACAACAAGAAATTAATTCATCGAACCGCCTCGAATCGAAAATACACAGTGAAACTACGAAATAAATTATATTTGGATAATTGTGACTGGTAAGTCATCCCGAAGGCTGGTTGGACCCTCAAATAGCACCACCAAATGTTATTCAGTTATAGGGAAACCACAAAAACCTATGACGGCGCCAAAATGAGGTGTACTAGGCAAGATGAGTGCGATTGCCATTGTTTTCCTCATCTGTCCAGAAAATGCTATTTCAGCATAATTGACTCCATGAATAGCACTCTTCATAACATTCGGATGCATTAGTTGTGTTCCGAATGACATTTCTCAGCACCTTCCATAGCTTATCAGTTTCCGTACAGTCACAGCCATAAATTGGTCTGAGAATTCGGCGGAAGCTACTGTACATTTTTCTCTGGTCTCTGCCAAGAGAGAGGTGAAAAAAATCCATCAGAAACAGCATCAGGTGGACGAATTGTGACAATTATTACTCCATTAAAACACCGTGATGTGCCAGACTCAACTTCCATCGAGATTTGGCCTTACAGGATGAATACAAGATTCGACAGAAGCAGCACAGGTCACGCTAAATGTAGGCCTGATGCTCTGATGTGCAAATACAAAATCTCCAGCGTTGTAGCCTTCAACTCTCTGGGTCGGGGTATAGGGACGTGCCAGCGAGCTGTAAAAAATAATGTCCAAGATGCAGGGGAAGATCTCAGGACAACGGAGACCTGACCAGAGAAGAATATCCTGGCTGAAGAACCTGAGGGACTGGTTCGAGATGAGAACGATGCCGCTTTTCCATGTGGCAGACTCAAATATCCATGATGATCGTCAACCTTCGATAGAAGAACAAGACGACGTTGTTTTAGGAAAGCATTAATACTTGTAGACATTATTGATTGAATACCCTCTGCGTTGGATTGACTTTTTGTCAGTGGATGTCGAATTTTAAGGGACACTTTTGTTCCATCTTAATATTGTTTTAATTGTCTTTGTGAATTTCCGTGTTTCTATATAGGCTACACAGAATATGTTTCGAACTTGTTGCTCTACTACCATGCAGTAGCATACGATTAACCCACCTATCTTCGAATTTTCAGGTATATTCTTATCTAACACATGTTAGTGCGCTAGGCTATGAAAGTGAATGAAAATCATCTGACTAAAAGAAATCCTTCGAGCTATAGTTCCCTTCCATTATAATACGATGGTGTGCCTAATCCAACTTTGGTCTTATCATCTCTGTCTACATCTATCGCACTTAACGTCTGTAACTTACATTGGCCGAACTTCGAAGTGAACCAGAGCAGCTGTGGCACGTTGCTGAAAGACCTTCATCTAGGATATGACTTGTAACTTTTATAAAGGTGCCGACACCTATAATTTTGCGTGCAGACCACTAATGTGAATTGAACAGTTACCTCGACGGTGAGAAGAAAATTTTAGATACTGAATTACCGCTTTCTATATTAGGTTCACACAGGTGAACACGAACATTTTTCGCTTTGTTGACTCCTGTTATAAAGTACCTCTCCAACTTCTTATGTGAGTATAAACTTACAGAAACAAGAACTGTGATACTGTGCTAAGTGTTAATATTTACCTCTTTATTTCATAAGCTCAAACTGACTCCCCTACTGTTCGATATTATTTTTTTAGTTACACCCAAGTGTTCTTCTAAAACTGCGGTGTATACGTAATATATTGAGCCGTGTGAGTCACGCAAGTCCTAAGCCTTTATAAAGATACCATTATTCCATTTTCTCCTAGATGGACCGAGCTCGATAGCTGCAGCCGCTTAAGTGCTTCCAGTATCCAGTATTCGGGAGAGTGTGTTCGAACCCCACTGTCCGCAGCCCTGAAGATGGTTTTCCGTGGATTCCCATTTTCACACCAGGCAAATGCTGGGGCTGTACCTTAATTAAGGCCACGGACGATTCCTTCCCACTCCTAGTCCTTTCCTATCCCATCGTCGCCTTAAGACCTATCTGTGTCGATGCGGCGTAAAGCAACGTGCAAAAATCTCCTAGATGGGATAGTCATAAGGGATTCATAAAGTGAGAGTTATGTAGTCAAGACCAATGTTAATATTAAAGCTACTTGGAGTATTGACAACTTTGATCACTTTGATTCTTCCCATACAGGCTACATAGAAGAACTTCAGTATGAACCTGCGTCGATGTACTCGACAGCTAATGGCTTTGCTTTGCTTTACATGTGGCTGCTGAAGGATTACCCTACACCGCGACTGGGGTTATTGACAAGCATACAACCTGTTGTTTAAAACTAAATACTTTTGAATAATTGTAGGCGAGAGAGAGAGAGAGAGAGAGAGAGAGAGACCCCTTAGCAACAACAAAAAAGATGATGATGTATCGAATGTGTCGCGGGCTCAACTCTGAATATTGTGTTTTAACTTCTTGGAAACTTAAAAAACCATCTTATACCGAGGAGGATTAGCTAGCCGAAATATCTTGCTACTCTTCTGCGAAGACTTTCATAACTCCCCGGCTGAGATATATTTTTCGATCCACGCTGTTATAAAGATCTCTTGTAGAGTCTGATCTTCGAATGACCGCGCAGACCTAAAGTGCCCAGTCTCAAGATTTCGTTGGTCTGTCACATTGGTCCAGTCTCTGTATCAGTTAATTTACTTAAATAAGCTTCCGGATCCAGATAATTGTAACTATTAGTCAATTTATCTTGAACAAAATTCAAACGAGAATACACCTCATGTACTTTGTTCTGTAGTTAAGGGATCCATCTATTATGTTCAACGAGGGTCTCAAATTCAAGAAGTCTGTGAAACCCGATGTATGTACATGTTTGATAGAAACCAGAAGTAGTGAGACTTGCTTCTGGGTATGCGTATCTTTAGATTCTACATCAACAATCGCATTCTCATCTATGATTGTTTCATTTTAATTCCCAACGAGATGATGTGTTACACAGCTGATCCCACTTACTTTAAACCAGCGCCACTTAGCTGGGAATGAGGATCATGCCCTCATACCAAGGGCTAAATGGTGTTTTAACCCTCTTGCTATCGCATTTACCGTTTCATTTTGTTTTGTTTTTGTTAAAGCTCGACCCATTTTAAATGCAAATTACAAACAAGAAAATCTGTCACACAAAAATACAAAGTTTTTCAATTAAAGGTTTGTCCACAACGCCAGTGTTGTAGCTGATTAAGTGAAGGGATTTTGCAACTCTCGCCAGTGCCACTACGGCTGAGTTGGCGGTCACTCATGAGCCAGAACAATTTGCTGATTGCGCCGGGCTTAAGCGCATGGCCCTCTCTGTTTTAATCTCTCAGCGTGCCTAGCGTTTCAGATTGTTTACTCAGTGATCGATTAGTGTATGAGGTTAATAATTGTTCTCAGTAGTTTGTTCTCGCAAATGTAATAGGTGGGTTCTAGTTCGGCATTAACTGGTTTAGAAATTCCTATTCAATATTAACTGGTTTCATTGAACATCTCACTTTGCAGCTTAACCCTACGTTACAGCATGTAGTGAAAGCTCGTTTTCTATCATGTTTGGAGTTGCACAGCTACATAAGTGATAAACGGCATACACGTTACCATCACTTGATGACAGTGTGAAGAAGTATGCCTTGCTACAAGACCAGTATACTTTCTGTAATTGTATAGGATGATAGTAATATATCAAACAAACTCACCAAGATGTCAAAACTCTGCATCAAAATTAGAATTAAAATATAAAACATTCATCGCTTCGATCAAATTGTCAATTTCTGTGCTTGATATTCTCTTCCATTCAGTCCGTGTTTCCCCATCATCACAGTTTACTGGTAATTGTGGCAGTTTCATATCGACAGCGGACCATTGCTCTATTGGACGGAAGCGAAAAAGTCGTCACTTTTATTTATGATCATTTTGATGAACACTTTCCGACCTCTGGCCTCTGCCAGTCAACGTTTGTCCTTTCCGATCCCCACGATATAATTTTGCGAAGCCCAGGGGATCTGTCCTTTTCCTGCCGTTCATGGCCCTTCCCTTAAAAACAGTTATCACTGCTTCATAATTTGTGTTCCATTTGCTTTACGTCGCACCGACACAGATATGTCTTATGGCGACGATGGGACAGGGAGGGGCTAGGAGTGGGAAGGAAGCGGTCGTGGCCTTAAGGTACAGCCCCAGCATTTGTCCGGTATAGAAATTGGAAACCAAGAGAAAACCATCTTCAGGACTGCCGACAGTGGGGTTCGAACCCACTATCTCCCGGATGCAAGTTTGCAGTTGCGCGCCCCTAACCGCCCAGCCAACTACCCGGTTACAAATTACTTTCGCTAGTGTATTATTGTAATTTGCGCTGAACTGAGACTTTTAATTGCGGGATTAAAAAAAACCAGTTCATTTACTTCCCTAGAGAAGTATTATAAGTAGCTGGAAAATACTGGACGGGTTTCTTCCATGTTAGGAATATTACGTTTGCACTGTAACGCATTTTATTTTGTGGTAGTCCTATATAAAAAGCCATACTTGTAAACTGGATGTCAGTCCGCTCTATCTTTGTGAACAATTTTGAAGCGGTGATTACCACGGTGGGTCATAAAACGTACTCGTTGTGATGTTTTATAAAGTTCCCGTCTTGGAAAACAAAGCCATTAAAAGGAAGCTTGCAGGCTGCTGGATGGAGCTGTTAGAATGTGATGACGACAACTTACGGCCGGGATCTTCACATCGGACAGAGATGGAGTGGTGAGGCTTGTATCGTTTGGGTTGTTGGCCCTCTTTCTTGCTACCGAAATATATGCACGCTAGCTTTCTTGACGATTACCTCCCCTACCCATCAACCAGGGAATGCATTACATTATCTTACTGGAGCACAACCTGTGGTTTAAGAAATGGATCTCTTGTTTTGTTGTTTTATCTTGCAACTGAAGTATGGCTATTTTACTGTACCAGAGCGAAATTGCGGTCGCAGGGAGAGGAGTAGTTTTGAGTGGTGACTTACGGAGGCGGGACCGAGGACGTCGGACAAGTTATTCTTTCATATCCTATTCACGCGAGAAATTTTTATACTATACTTGGCGAGATATCTGACCAGAATATACTATTAATTCTAGATATCTTGTTGTTTAATACGACACAATTGCAGCAGTTGTGTGAATCACAAACTGCTGTTTACTAAGAGGCCTCGCAATTCTAATACCCTGTCCTTTGAGGTGTTTGTATCCTGTCATTGATGATTATTAATTAGGGTCACGGATGCCCGCAACTGTGAGCTCGCATTCGGGAGATAGTGAGTTGGCAGCCCTGAAGGTGGTTTTCCGTGGTTTCCTATTTTCACATCAGGCAAATACTGGGGCTGTTCCTTAAGGCCACGGCGGCTTCAATCCCACTCCCAGCCCTTTCCTATCTCATCGTCGTCATAAGACCTATCTGTGTCGATGCGATGTAAAGCCAGTTGTAAAAAAAAAGTCGCCTATCAACAAGTGAGGAAATGCAAACATGTTAACAGAAATGGGATCTCTCAGGGATGACGATATTCTTTAAAGGTAGGCTGTCGGCCTCCACTTAATTATCTTATTCTGCGATTCTGGAACTCACTGATTACAAGCCAATAATACTGTATATCCACGTCCTTACTGTAACGGTTAACGCTATTGGCTCAGAGATTCGGAGTTGATACCCGGCCCTGCTGGTACAAGATTGATAAGAGACGTACAGTTTGATTGATGAAGTACGTACCGTCCTCCTCCCTTTCAGTGTTCTTGCATAGAGCTCCACCACTTACAGAGACCGTGAGGACTCGGAACTAACTACTAGGGCAGTTGACCCTCTGGGGGTGGAGGCAGAGATCCACTGCTTTTCGTAAGAGGCGACTAAAAGGGACTCACCTTGCGTGCGTGGGTTGTCGACCACGGGGCTCTGAGCTGAGTTCCGGTATTGTTTCCACATAATTGTGCCAGGCTCCTCACTTTCGTCTATTCTACCCTACTTCCCTTGGTCAACTCATGGTCTTTTCCGAACTCAGACTGTACTAGAGCAGTTGAGGTCTGGGGAGTCTTTCATTTTGATGCCCGTCGTGACCCTTGTCTATCTTTGGCCGGTACTTTCATTTTTCTAAGTGTCGATCTCCTTCCATTTTATTTCTCTCTCTGATTAGTGTTATATAGAGGATGGTTGCCTAGTTGTACTTCCTCTTAAAACAATAATCATCACCACCACCACAACTAAGTCAAATTACCTACTTCATAACTTAGACATGACTATTTCATTGTTTCTTTTGTGTCATAAATCGTTTTATTTGCCGTGCTGTTGATAAGGAGGATCAAATCATCACTCCAAGTCAAGCAAGTCACGGCTTATCATAGAACTTAACTTTTTTCACGAGTTTTTCTTCGTATGTTTTAATAGACGTCTTCGAGCTGTGAAGTCCGGTTCATTTGTTGAATGGTCAACATACTGCCCTGTGGTTCAGAGGACTCTGAGTTCGATTCCCGGCCGGGCCAGGGAGTTTAACTGCGTGTGGTTAATTCCTTATGGTCTGGGACTGGGTGTCTTTATTCATCTTGGTACACTTCTTTTCATCTACATACAACACACCACCCTAAAAAACCACCACAGAAACACTCAGTAGCGAATGCATCCATCCACATAGGGTTGACATTATAAAGGGCATCCGGCCTAAACTGGGCCAGATCCACACCCAGTTCCGACCTGAATAAAATTGGGGGAAATTCCAGGAAGAAGCACATATATGGGGACCACATGTAAGTAGAATTTATTGAATATACACAACAGAACCTGTGAATAATTATGTAAATACGGTGATTGTATATGAGGCAGTACTGTCCTACAATAGTAATTTTATTTCATTTGTATTTGTTTATAAAAGTGTCTTCCAACTAAGGTAGCCCGCATAGGAGTCGGTATACTCACAAACAGAAATTTCACATAACAGCTATAGCAAGTCGTACTCAAATATTTGGACTGAGAAGATTGTTTAAGATTTGGCAGGATTTCTTCAGCATCGTCACTACAATCTCATCTACAAGACATGATGGTAAACCGAATCCCTTTCTAAATTTTTCAAAAAACCTTTGTATAGCACGTCGAACTCTCAGGAGTAAAAGACCATCGACCTCGATTGACTCCGTGAAATTTATCTTTGAAGAGATTTACCGTGGACTCATAAATACTTATAAATACTTTCCTCTTCTTGATGTGCCTCTGTATCTTGTTCATTTCAGTCCAGACGCTATTGCTGAAGGTAACGAATGATTGATTAGCACCTTAGATAAGTACAGAAACATTTCTATAAGTTAATAATAATTAGGGCCCGGATGTTTTATAAATGCAAGCATTCATAACCTAAAATGTATTAAAATATGACAATAAATGTGACTTAAAAGTTTTTTGGTTACATTTTCGAAATTTTCAAAATATTGCCGCTGTTTAAATTAACATTATATTGAAAATATACTTTGAAAATCTAGAACATTCATTAATAATAAATAAGTAATGATATTAATTGTATTATTTTATTTTGATTTTATTTAATTACTCAATGCAGAGGCAACTCTCGACTCTGCACAGAATGAAATAAATGTCACATTTTGACGGAAGATCAGATAGAGATCATCTATTTTAACGCAACATTGACTTTTAACGGGAATAAAGACCGCTCAAAATCCCAGGATGTTATTGGGGCATATTTGAAATACGTCAAATCATTATAGAGTTCATTTGGGGCTCACTTTTCTGTCGCTTTATACGCACCTATCTCTTTCTGTACAGCTCACCCTCCTAATTCACATAAATATTTCTAAGAAACATTATTGTAAGAAATTAACATACAGACAACAATTAGAAGATGTGAAAAATCCTTAACGACTGTAAGTAGGTATGCGAAAATGGAATTTAAAAAACGACAAAAACACGAAAACTCCCGCGGAAATATGACCATAATATAAAACAATTACCGGAAAATGACTTTAAAAAATGTTAAAAGAGCCAAAATATGACTTTATCTGATCCGTGAAAATTGCATAATTTGTCACCGTAGATAAAATCATGCTTAGCTTGTATTTTCCATGGAAATAATATAAACAAATAAAATATGACATGTCAAAAACATCCGGTACCTAATAATAATTATAATATCGAAATAAATTGTCTTGCATTTGCAGATGACTTTGCAATACTTTCTGAAAATGTGACATCTGCTATAACCCAAGTAAATGTCTTGGAAAGAATCGCCAGCAGAACTGCCTTAAGAATTTCTGCAGAAAATACAAAATTTTTAACAAATATTTGGGATGCACCAAAATTTCTGAAAACAGATATTGGCCAAATAGAGAGGGTAAAAAAATTCAAATATCTAGGGGAAATAATCCAAGAAAATGGTTTAGAAAAATCTGCAGTAGAGGAGAGGGTACATAAAATGGAGAGAGCTTATGGTGTCACCAAAGATATCTACAATAAAAGATGCCTATCCAAAAATGCAAAAATAAGGCATTACAACACAGTAGTGAAGCCAGAATGCCTATATGCAAGAGAATGTCTGGCATTAAACTATAATTTAGATAAACTAGAAATACTAGAAAGGCGAATCATGAGGAAAATATTAGGCCCACAAAACACAGCAGAAGGTTGGAAATTACGAAGTAATGCTGAAATATATCAAAAAATAGAAAATATATCAGATGTAATGAGGAAAAGGAGACTTATGTTTTTTGGACATTTATATCGAATGCAAGATAGTAGATTAACCAGTAAGATTTTCAGATATTTGTGGGGTAAGAAATCAACGACAAGCTGGGCCAATGAAGTAAGAAAGGATTTAGAAAAAAACAATATAACAACAGAATAAATAAATAATAGAGAAGGCTTTCGGGAAAAAGTATTGAAAATAGAAGGATTCCAAGGTAGGAAAGTAAAAAAGACTGGTTCAAAATGGTCTGAAGACAGAAAGAAGAAACATAGTGAACAGATGAAAGCGTACTGGAAGAAAAGGAAAGAATAAAGAAGAAGGAATTGAAATTGGCACGTGGTCCTCTGGTGGCCCATTCGAAAGAATAATATAATAATAATAATAATAATAATAATAATAATAATAATAATAATAATAATCCTTAACGACGACTGTAACCAGGTTTGCGAAAATGGAATAAGAAAAACGACAAAAACACGAAATTTTCCGCGGAAATATGACCATAATATAAAAAAATTATTATCATAACACTAATTATCTTCGAACTGTGCAGGCTGGTGATTTCAACTATTTATTTTTAGATTACTCTGTGAATGAACCTTGGCTTACCTACGGATGTTGAGTCACCCGCGAAGAGTTAGTCATTCCTGCTGGCTTTGTCCCGTTATCTCGGTACTCCCAAGTCCCATCGAGTGGGCCGTTGTTATCTAATGTTGGCCACGCCAGCCCCGTCTTGCTAGGCAATTCGTTCAGCGACCCCTTCTCGCTTGTATTCATTACTTTCTTCCCTAAGCTAGTGTACACTTAATACTGTGGTCATCTCGTAAATTACTTTGGGCTTACTGACGAGGGAAATTAATAGCAACTGTTGACCACACATTGCTGGGCCGCTTAAAACACGAAAGAACTTGGTTCTTAACTGTGAGATCTTGCAGGGATATATATATTAAATAGTCCTTACTTAAACAAATGAAGCGGTTTACATTGTATAACTTAATATTATAACCGAGGCCTGACTTAGTCTGACGTTGTCGGAATTGTGTGTCACAGGAAATCACGCGATCAGCGTACCACTGTCCTTACAAGTATATTTTACTGTATGTATATACTTCTTCTTTTTTTTTTTTTTTTTGCTACCACTTTTCCCACACCTGTGGGGTCGTGGGTGCGAACGGTGTCTCACATATGTGGATTCGGCCCCGTTTTACGGCCGAATGCCCTTCCTGACGCCAACCCTATGTGGAATGATGTAATCACTATTACGTGTTTCTTTGGTGGTTAGTAGTGTAGTTTGTTGTGTGAATATGACAGTCCCCGAGCCAGAAAAATTAATCAGAGGTGATTAAAATCCCCGACCCGGCCGGGAGTCGAACCCGCGGCCAAGGAGTCGGACATTTGACTCCTGGTTTATTGTGCCTCTTTATAATGGCAGTGGGGTTTTGTGATTTCCCATAATCATATGATTAATTTGTGCAACCTTTAGCATATTGTACAACAGTCATCCCCGAGGTGGTTTACGAATAGTGTCTCTGTCCCTTGCCCGGAGACCCGGGCTCAATTCCAGACTAATTCAACCGTAAGCATTTTAATGGGCTTTGAGGACTGTAACAAGGCCCACTTAGCCTGGTGGGGCAATATTCAAACTATCTCATACGGCAGGGGGCAGTGCACTCGACTATATTGAGAGCGGCGTTTTGGCAAGTTCGAGGGCCTTAATTCGCTGTCTAGTTTACGAGTGATGCAGTATTTGTGCTGGTTTGCAGAATTTATTGCGATTTGAAACAAAATCGTTAACACGTCATATAACTCAGAATTAACACTCAGTAAAATTATAGTGTATATAGAGGTGGTAAAGTCTGGCCCCGTGGTGTAGGGGTAGCGTGCCTGCATCTCACCCGAGACCCCGGGTTCGATTTCCGACCAGGTCAGGGATTTTTACCTGGTTCTGATGGTTGGTCCACTCAGCCTACGTGAGGAGTTGGTGAAGTAGTGACCCTGGTCTAGAAAGCCAAGAATAACGGCCGAAAGGATTCGTCTTGCCGACCACACGACACCTCGCCTTCGGGCTGAACAGCTGTCACTTGGTAGACTATGACCCTCCGGGGATGTTGCGCTATGGGGCTTAGGTTTCTTGTTGGCAAAATGATTCCCAAGTTTTTCTTTTTCCTGGTCTCTTATACCATGTGTCGTCAGGTCCCTTTTCTCTGGTGTTTCGGAAGATATTTTAAATTCCGTTTTCGGAATATGTAGGTAGTCAGGAAAAAACAAAATAAAAAAATACTTATCCTATTTAGCTTCCGTGGTTCAGGCGGCAGCGCGCCGGCCTCTCGCCGCTGGTTTCCGTGGTTCAAATCCCGGTTACTCCATGTGAGATTTGTGCTGGACAAAGCGGAGGCGGGACAGGTTTTTCGCCGGGTACTGCGGTTTTCCCTGTCATTTTTCATTCCAGCAACACTCTCCAATATCATTTCATCTGTCAGTAATTAATCATTGCTCTAGAGGAGTGCGACATGCTTCGATAGCCGACACAATTCCTAGCCTCGCCGCTAGATGGGGGCTTCAATCATTCCATTCTTGACCCGGTCGAATGACTGGAAACAGGTTGTCGATTTTCATTTTCACTCATCCTATATGTCATATGATGTCCAGTGTCATTAGAAAACGTCCTTTAGGTTCTCACTGCAAAGCGTTTTTTTTTAAAAAAAAGTGTAATTCTGTGTGCCCAATTGATAGGGCAGCCTCAAATTAGTCTCGTACGGTATTCCGTTCAAGAATATTTATGGACGATGACAGTCCAGCTTTCTTGGTTCTTGTCTCCATACTACTGCCATACAGCAACTCACTCAACCGCCACTCTTGTTTTGCCCCCGTCAATAAATATTTTTGAAAATAAGACTAATCTGAGGCTGCTCTATCGATTGGCCACATAAAATTACACTTTAAACTACATTTTGTTTGCAGTGAGAGCCAGAACACGTTTTCCGTTAAGATGTAGGCCTGCCTGATGGATCAGTTATTGTTTGAGTTAACTCTACCTACACATTACAAAAAAGAAATTGAACATATCTTCCGAAACATCAGAGTAAAGGCGTCTGACGACTCTTAGGTGTGTCACACGTTATACAGTCAGAGTATAAGGACGCCAGGGGTAGCCTTCAACCGTTTGTTTCGCGTTCTGTCGCTCAACCACCGTCGCTGGATTGCGCGTCTAAAAGTAGTACAGTAGTAACAAGGCAATAGCGAGGCACAGAGTGCAGAATAAATAATTGTGCTTCTTACATTGGCAAAATAAATAAATAAATAAATAAATAAATAAATAAATAAATAAATAAATAAATAAATAAATAAATAAATAAATGCATTTATATATCATTCATATTCAGTGACCTTACATTATTACGATCTTATCCGTACGTTCCCCTGTGGATGGGGGCGGTAGAATAACACCCACGGTATCCCCTGCCTGTCATAAGAGTCGACTACAAGGGGCCCCAGGGGCTCTTAACTGGGGAGCGTGGGTTGGCGGCCACGGGGCCCTTAGCTGAGTCGTGGCATTGCTTCCACTTGTGCCAGGCTCCTCACTTTCATCTATCCTATCCGACCTCCCTTGGTCAACTCTTGTTATTTTCCGAACCCGACGGTATTGCGTATGGAGGCCTAGGGAATCTTTCATTTTCATGTCCTTCGTGGCCCTTGTCTTCCTTTGGCCGATACCTTCATTTTTTGAAGTGTCGGACCCCCTCGAATTTTCTTTCTGATTAGTGTTATATAGGGGATGGTTGCCTAGTTGTAGTACCTCTTAAAACAATAATCATCACCACCAGTCTTATCCGTACGGTAATTGCCATTGAGTCATATCGATTATCATTTGTTTGTGGAATTTAGGTAGAAATTATAATCCTTCCTCTATCTGTAATTAGTTGCTGTTGGGGAGGACGCTTATCACATACCGCCCTTACAGCATGCCTGCAACCAGATGCTCAGGGTGAAAATGATGGGACAGTCATCAGCCAGTCCTCCTACCGTGAATACAGCACACACTACTCCATAGGGTTGATTGCTTATTGTGAATTTGTGGTGAGTAGGTAATGCTCGATTCAAAATGCAAAGTTGTTGTGTTATAATAACGTAAATTAACAGACATGTAATTTGTAAGAAGAAATATGTGACATTCTGCTTGGGACCCGGAACCTCGGTGACCAAAGGCCAAGCGCTGACAATTTAGCCATGGAGCCGGGCTGTGGTGACTCGACATCTCTCTAGCACCGTCATATTGTCCGGCTCCATGGCTAAATGGTTAGCGTGCTGGCCTTTGGTCACAGGGGTCCTGGATTCGATCCCAGGCAGGGACGGGAATTTTAACCTTAATTGGTTAATTTCGCTGGTACGGGGACTGGGTGTATGTGTCGTCTTCATCATCATTTCATCCTCATCATGACGCGCAGGTCGCCTGCGGGAGTCAAATCAAAAGACTTGCCTCTGGCGAGCCGAACTTGTCCTCGGACACCCCCGGCACTAAAAGCCATACGCCATTTTTTTATTGCCTCAGGCAGGCCTGAACCGTGAGAATGATTGCCTTTCGGCGTATATGATGCGTTGAGAGCTAATTCATGAATGGGACTATAGGTTAGCGGCTGGATTGTTTTGTTGATTAGCTGGTCTGTTGAAATAAAATCATGGTTGGTTAGAATATGACCTGATGTTGGCGCTGCTCACGCCCCTTTTATACCCTACCAGGCTTGGTATAGTCCGCGAAACTTTTAGTGACACTTGGTTTTACGGGACGAGGAGTAAGGAGTGGGCTACCCCGGTTCCGGTAATACTGCCAACTGAATGGAAATGAAAACTGAATTGAATCGATGGCATGAACGATCGATATGAATTTTCTAAACCGTCGTTTCCGTGTAGGAATTGTAGATTGTTCGTGCGATGTACCTTGATTTTCCTGACTCATGTTCAAGCTTAACCTATATTTTGACTTTGCTGTGTAATTAAAACAGTATTTAACGTGTTGCAATTATACCGCCAGATGTGTCGCGGCGATGCATAATGGTGTCATATTTTTTGTGTCAGAGGTTGCCAATACGAATCTGGAAGATAACCGAGGTCTACCGATTCAGCACTAGAGAGCCGAAGTATCACTAAAAGTTTCGCGTACTATAACAACACTAAGTACAAACAACACTACTACACTCTGGTGGCCATTCTATCTGTTACAGAGAATTGTAACTGTAATGATTTACATACCCGCCGATGGTATGTACGCGAATGACATTACATCGACATCCGACCATTTCTTCTGGGTGCTTCATTTTTTTCTTCAGGCAGTGTATGTCCGGGAATACGTCCATCTCTAGGTATTGAAGTGTCGTTTTTTTAATTTCTCAACATCCTCACTCAGCCCTCAGTGAATCAATTGCGTATTTACTGCCTCAACTTGGCAACACATTTCCCAATATTTACAGGAAGAGACGAAATTAGCGAAAGAGAGAGAATACTGTTCATTTAATAGATCTCGGACCAATATTAAGTTGGTGATGTCTTTCGTTTCGCATCTGTACTCCGGTTCATGGAGATTCTGGACCTAAATCAAGTGCCTTACTTTTGTCGACCTACAGGGCAAAGAGGAATACGCAAGTTAACTAACGCTAGGGAATGTTGGCCACATAATTACTGATTAACGTGAGCCTACGAGATTAATGTCGAGGAACTTAATTTCTTTAGCAGCCGTAGCAATACGCTCTCTGCTACTTGTCCACCGTAATTAGTTTCTCTGTGTTTCCCGAGCCCATAGCCGGTAGAACCCTTCTTGTGGGCAACATGGAACCCAGCAAAGGAAGAAACAAATCTTGCATGTTGACGTGGTTCATCGTCCTTAAATTCGAGTGCATCTCACCTCTCGGTAATAGCAGTAACTGTGATGTCAGTGTTTTGTAATCTTGAAACTAAATATGTGCAGGAAACCATTTTTCTCGAATGAGTTTTAGTAGTAATAATAATAACAATAATACGAGAACATTTTTTTCCTGCCTCTTAAATCCGAGGAATTAGCATTGTACTAATTTACAGTATATACAGTCGAACCTCGATATCTCGAACCTCCATTACTCGAATTTTCAGCCTCTGGAAATAAATTTCCCGGCCATTTGTTCTATTCTTCACGAGTATTTATTTCTCGATTTCTCGAAACAAACATTTCCTCCCTTGAAGCAAAAAATTATCTATAACTCGAATTTTGTGCAACATTAATTGTGTAATGCGGCATTTGTGGTCTGTGAGGAACAGTTAACAAGTAAAGACAGGGTCGCAGTGATGGACGGGAAAGGAAAATCTAAAATTTCTAGTGATGGGAAAATCGGCGAAGCCTCGCTGTTTCTCGGGTGTGAATTAATGACCGGTAACGTACGAAAGCAACCCCCGAAGTCGCGGATGACAAGCTCCATCTTGGCTGCGTGATATTGACGAGAAGTTTCAACCTGAAGGAAGGAAGGGTTAACATTAACAAACATGAGAGACTAACGGATTTTCCCCAAAGGTGTTAACGGAGGTATGTTTCTGGTTTCACTACTCTATCCAGTCTTCTAAAAAGTTACTGTCATAAGGGTTATAATGAAAGTGATGCCGTAAAATAGAGTTTGTATATTTTTAAATACTGTTATAAATAATGTTTTCAGTATAAGCCCGTACATCCCTTTTATTCAGTTATGTGCTATACATGCTCAAAAATGGTATTCTCTATATCTCGAAAATTCGATAACTCGAAATAAAAATTAGCTCCCGACCTGATTCGAGATATCGAGGTTCTACTGTAGTACAGTACTTTCAGCATTCGGAGTTCTCAAGCTTGAAACATGTGTATGATTGTTGACAGACAACTTTTCATTCAAGCGTGAAGGTAGTACTCGTATGGTTGAAGACACGGCATGTTTGTCATCACCACCGTAGGAAATACTGCAGTGCCTACAAATGGGACTTTTCATCACATTATCTAGTTGAGCGACGTGTTTTGTGGTAAACATTTATTCCGAGTGTGATAACGAACTTAGCTGAGTAGTTAGGTTTACTCATGTAAGCTAACAACGTCTTACGAACTTACGGTCACTTCTCACAATTAATGTCAGATAAGCCACGCCACGCCACGCCACGCGTGCTCTGTTGACATCACGTGACTAAGTGACGTCACGCGACCTGCGCGCACAATCGCGCCTAATAATTCACGGGGCAAATAGGGCGATAGCAAGCATTGCGTACACCGCTCCACACATTAGCATATCGCACTCCCTAACTTCTTTCTGCACACAGTGGCGTAATTTTCACAACTTACGAAAGGAGGCTACCAAATAGATATACTGAAATGCGAAATGTTCACTACGTGGGTCTACAGCGCTGCATTCGGGAGACAAAGAGGAGCTGGTCCTCAACGTCGACTGTACCGAGAATGATTTTTCGTGTGTTCCATTCTCCTGCACTAAGGCGAATGCTAGGACAGTTCCTAGCATAGGCCACGGCCGCCAACCTCCTTACCTTCACCATCCAAATGTCGTTGGCCTGAGAGACGGCGCAACATCTAAGAGGCCCGCCGTACCCCTTCAGGGTACAGAATGGAAACTTGCGTCGTACTAGTAGTAGTGCCAAGTACAGTAGCGTACTGGATAGACGTGGCAGTTCAACTGACGAACCCAAATGACACGACTGGGACAAAACACTACGCACACACGTCCTGATAAGTCAGTTTAGCAAATGTATTTATATGTAGAGACTTCCACTTTCAAGATAGAGCTTTCCGATTGAGTTGTTCTTAACTGCTCTTATTATTCATAATGTATAAAATAATCTGTTCAACAATTGTATTTTTTATTATTATTAGAATCGTTTTCAACATCCTAAGCAAAATTTTTGTGATCGTGATTACTTCGTGCTTTTTCTACAAGCATTGTTTTTTTTGTTTCTGTTTGTTTACAAGTTGCTTTTGGTCGCACCGACACAGATAGGTCTTACGGCGACGATGGGATAAGAAAGGGCTAGGAGTGGGAAGGAAGTGGCCGTGGCCTTAATTAAGGTACATTGGGATCGAATCCCACTGTCGGCAGCCCTGAAGATGGTTTTCTGTGGTTTTGCATTTTCATACTAGACAAATGCTGGGGCTGTACCTTAATTAAGGCGACGGCCGCTTCCTTCCCAATCCTAGCCCTGTCCTCTCCCATGGTTGTCATAAGGTATATTATGAATAATAAGAGCAGTTAAGAACAACTCAGCTTTATCTTAAGCCACGGGTAGATTTAGCAATACCGCCTCGCAAAGCCCATTTGAATTCGCGCGCGAAGCGTTCTGATTGATTAAATTCAAGAGCTGATAAAATCACAACGGCGCGAAATATCTAGTTGTTTTTTAAATCCAAATTATTGATCAGTATGACCAACTCTCTAACGCTCACATTCCCGGTTCACGTTGTTTACGACCACCCTGTATTTCATTCGTGTCAGTGGGTGAAAAAAATAACATTCTAAAATTTTAACCACTGTCCCATCACCAATACGTACTTTAAAATTACTCGATTTTCACGTGCTATTTTCTCATTATCTTATTAACGTTTGATGCGAGATTGAATGTAGCAATGGTACTGATAAAATATCCGGCTCCATGGCTAAATGGTTAGCGTGCTGGCCTTTGGTCACAGGGGTCCCGGGTTCGGTTCCCGGCTGGGTCGGGAATTTTAACCATAATTGGTTATTTCGCTGGCACGGAGGCTGGGTGTATGTGTCGTCTTCATCATCATTTCATCCTCGTCACGACGCGCAAGTCGCCAACGAGCGTCAGATAAAAAGACCTGCATCTGGCGAGCCGAACTTGTCCTCGGACACTCCCGGCAGTAAAAGCCATACGCAGTTTCATTTATTGATAACATAAAAACAAATACTACTACTAATTTACATTCAAGAGTTAATTAGTTACATGATTGAATAAGTATAAGGACACCGTAGAACTAATTAATTTCAAGTAAGAAATAGTTCAGTACTTACCTTACGAAACTAATGTTCCCCGAAATACACTGAAGAAAATGGAAATTGCAACACCCAGAAGGAGTGGCGCTACATTGCTGCAATTGAACATGCAGGACGAGTGTTCGGTTGTGATTCGATGATTACACTTTCAGGTCCCTCTGACCGCAAGTTTGGACAACAATCAATACAGGATGTGCTCGCCACGAGCTGCAATACATTGATGAATTCGTCGAGGCATGGGGTCAATAAGGCCCTGGATCGCTTCCTGAGGAATTGTGGCCCATTCTTGCTGCACTGCACGGGTCAGTTAATCCAAAGTTGTGGGTGGCTGAGGACGGTTGGCCAGTTGTCGACCCATCCTGTCCCACACATGCTCAATAGGACTGCGATCCGGGGATCTGGCGGGCCATTGTAAGGTTGTGATGTCGTGGAGAGCTTCTCTGGAGATGCGTGCAGTGTGAACCCGGGCATTGTCCTGCTGAAACATCCCATTAGCAATGTTCGCCATCATAGGGACAACCACTGGATTGAGTACCCTATCAACGTACTGTCGAGCAGTCATAGTGCCCTCAAGAAGCACTAATTGAAATCATTAAAGCCAATAGCTCCCCAGACCATAATGCTGGGTGTTGGCCCTGTGTGCCTCTCGACAATAAGATCTGGGTGGCCCCTCTCCCCGGTACGTCGGCGCACACGATTCCAGCGATCACTGCGGGTAAGACAGAAGTGCGATTCATCACTAAAGACGACCCTATGCCATTCGTCGACCCACGTCGATCTTTCTCGACACCAGGCCAGCCTTACACGTCGCTGTTGTGGGGTCAATGGAACACCTTCTGCAGGGACACGGGCTCGTAAGCCAGCTGCACGCAGGCGATTACCAACTGTTTGTTGTGTAACGTGGGGGTGCCACAGCTGCTCGAATTTGCGCTGCTGTTGCATGGGGTTCCATCCGGGCCATCCGAATGATGCGGCGATCCTCTCTCTCAGTTGTCTGTCACGCTGGGCCTGTGCCAGGTCTACGAGTGTGGGTACCTTCATTTGACCACTGCTGCCATACACGTTGTACCGTAGATGCCTTTCGTCCAACACGTGCAGCGACAGTCCTTAGCGATAATCCAGTCTCACACAGGCCAATTATCCGAGCCCTCTCAAACGGCGACAGTTGTTGATAGCGTGCTCTTCTCTGTCGTCGAGGCATGTTTGACGGGGAACACTTCACTGCACAGAGTGCAAGTCAACTACGCTACACCAGAGTATGTATAATGGAGTTGATTCCTCCGAGACCAGTCACGTGGGGAGACCTGTAGCAACAATCCAATGGGTCTGAAACTTTGATCGTTTACATACCTACATGGCATCGTTCCATATCTTGAAAAATCAACACAAACGACCATTGCCTTCATGGTATTGCAATTTCCATTTTCTTAAGTGTATTAAAAAACAACTATTTGCAGCATAGGCAGGTTATTTTTTCGTGTATATGACTACTTAGTACAACTTAACAGAAATAATATAGGCGAAGAGTATTGTCATTAAGGTACGCTGGCTGAAATTTTGTAGCCGATGTTAAAAAAAGAGGCATTTATACACTACAAGTTCGTCGTCCTTGTTTTAATTTCAACATGAGATTATAAAATTTTAATGAAAGTTGCTGGTTGTTTTTTCTTCCTCTTTGTGACAATGGTGAATGGAGGAAGAGGGGTATAGTCTCGAAAATTATAAGCGGACGCAGGAGAAGATATTCTATTATTTTCGTTTGCATAAATGATATCATGTAGATATCTTTTAAAATGTTTCGTTAGCTTAAATGCTATGCAGATATTTTTGCTTGTTAAAAGCGTCTGTGTGTGGGTTATCAGATAATGGTGGCAAGTTTCCTCTAGTTTGTTTAGCCTACGGCCGTTGACAGGTCGGGAGATTACGTAGTCGTCTCCTCCACCCCTTCCCCCACTCTTTGATTAGCATATCGTGCTTTGTCAGATCTCCTCGTGCCAAGCTTAAGGTACATATAAGAAGCAAAGGACGCCGTCTTCTCAGTTCAGATGTCCTTTGGCCTTATCTCCTGCATACACAACCAATTTACATATTCCGTTACTATCACCCCAGAAGCCGTCATATACAGAAACTAATGCTAATTTCATTCTCATTCGACCTCGTTTAGGATTAAGATAAAATGGTTTATAAAGTAGCACACCCTGAGTTACTTCCTTTTCATTAAAGTACAAATCCCTTGTCTACAAGTGGAAGTTCGGTACAAATGCTGACCTGAAAATTAGCAAGCCAGAAATTAAATCTTGTACTGCGCAAAGACTTTGTCGCCTGATTTACTTTTATGATAAATTAAAACAGTGAAATGGCTGCCATGAAATTCGTCGCCAGTTTTCCTCAAATACCTATGGTAAGGAAACCTACATTAACCAATCAAACGTTCGTCTTATTTTTCTAACAGAAGTACTTTTTTAACTAAATAATTTATTTTGAATTTTTAATGTTACAATTGGTTACATTTAGTACAGAATTACCATTATACCAATTTTCTGAAACGTTCATACAATTTTAGGTTTTTTTTTCCTTGTTATATAATTGGATTTATATGTATAAACATAAGTTCAACCAAATAGTTTGGAAACAAAAACTTACAGACGTATCTAAAACACTCATAATTACAAGTTTGCCATACAGTTCGGTGGCAAAGGAGACTTTGTCTGAGGAATTTGGTCACCTGATAGCTGGAACGTTCCCTCACTGATGTGACTTTATAAGTCGCTAGCATCCTAGTTAGCCAACTGAAACATGTGTACCAAATGAACCAAGACCGAAGGGCATCCATTATGTTGATCAAAGATTAAAAGTGATATAGATGGCGACCAAAGGCTGCATCAGGCTGTTGATGTCGGGAAAGTCTGCATCGTTCCTTCCTCAAATGATCCAGAAAGCCGGCGAGTGTGAGGAACATTGGTTGCTTATAGCCAGAAAGGTTATAATGAATGGCAGCGGCTAGAAACCATAGGACTGCGTTCCTTTTCTTGCTCGATCGTTGCGGTACGTCAAATTGCAGAATCGCTTGTTGGAGAGAATTATCAGACTCTGCACCCTGTATTATTTTGGTAACTTTCAACGTCCATTTCCATATGACAGTAGCATTAAGCACGCAGTAATCCGGTGAACCAAGGTGTCTGTAGAATCACTGAGAGAGCATCTGTCATCCACCAGCTGCTCATGTCTTTTCAGTTTTTCACCTGTAGGGATGATTTCATTTAGATAACTGTATACCGACACTCTCCATTCTAGGGGTAAGTACTTGTACTGGAAAGTAACACCAGAGTAGGTTTACTGACACGTTAAAGAAACCCTTTTCTGGACACAATTCCAACACTGCTGCATTTCATATAATTTTTGGCAATTGAAGAAACTCTGAACGTAGAACATTGTTATTGTATTTAGACATGCGTTGTTTAGTGTGAGAGAAGTAACTTCGTCGATGAAGTCATATCTGTTTGTCTCTCCAGATGCTTGACGTTTTGTAAAAGAGCTCTGCTTTACGTCCTCACGAGAAATCTTGACTAAACTAGAACTACTGTAACTGTTATGAAGGGGCGTACTATATTGTTATACACTTTCTTTTTTGTACGGCCGGGTATGGTTTACATTTCACTTTTGAAGGTGGTGACGTGTAACTAGTGCCTTGTTCCACCGTTTGGTAGCAGCACACGCACAGGGGCCAACAAATGCACTCGTCTTAGTCATTTCATAACAACACTGTCAGCGTAGGAGCAGACAACATGGAAAGCAACCGGTAGGGACAGCGCTATACGACTAGGTTCCTATGGAAAGAAAGCGTGACCAGTGCAGAAATCCAACTGATGGCACTGTTCGACATTTCGTTGGCGGTGGACGGCCCCTATGCTTCCATTGCATCGATTATGGTTTCGTTTGTGGCTCATGGTAATGGAGCCACGTCTCATCACCAGCTATGAAGTCGGCTGGATCCTGATCATGGCGTTACAAAAGTTCTCTGCACACGTCCAAACTCCTCTGCTTTTCGTTCGCAGACAAGAGTCTAGGCACCCACGTGGATGACACCTTCCCGAACTGTAAGTGGCCGTACACGATCCGCTGCGGGGTGTTTCGGCTAATTCCCGTGGCTGCCTCCATTTCCGTAAATGTGATGCATTTGTTTTCTTGCGTGGCCTGTACGACCCGGGCAATGTTGGCTGGTGTTGACACTGTCACATTCCTTGTAGAATAGATTCCCTTGTCCACCGATGTCCGCCCTGTTTTCCAACCTTCCACCCAGTTTTAAACTGTTTTCCGTGATGGTGCTCGTTCTGCACAGACAGCCACCGAGCGCCGGTGAATTTCTGCAGTGGTCACGCCTTTTTCCATAGGAACCAAGTCGTATAGCGCTGTACCTGACGGTTGTTTTCCATGTTGTCTGCTCCTACGCTGACAGGGTTGTTATGAAATGGCTGTGACGAGTGCATTCGTTGGCTCCTGTGCGTGTGCTGCTACCAAACGGTGGAACAAGCCACTAGTTACATGTCACCGCCTTCTGAAGTGAAATGTGAACCATACCCGGACGTACAAAAATGAAGTGTAAAACAATATAGTACGCCGCTCGTAGATAGCGATGGAATGTTGAGGAGGAATATTAAAGAAATTTAAAATTTATCGGTAGTATTGAGATTTTAAAATTTACATGTAGGCCTATTTGAATACTGTAAGTGATTATACCTCGTTGATCTTAAACCGCTCGGGAGGTCTTCGGCATTTGAATGTTTGCAATAGTACCTGTTGTACACGTGAGTGATTGTACTTGTTTGAGATTTAATAACATGTTGAGGATGTATCTTTATACATATATTACTACATTTTGTTTTCTTTTGTTCCAGAGGATTGAATGGCATTCTTCAGGCGCTCATCGGGAGCTTTGCTACCTCAAGGGAAAGTCTGAGGTAAGTTACGTCTAGTTTCTACAGCGATAACTTTACCTAAGTTAAATGGAAAAGGGTTTTGCATTTCCTTCTTTAGCTTTAAAAACATCCAAAAATATTATATTTCATAATTTGTTTACTAACTTCAACATAAGATTGCATGCTCAATTTCTATTCAACATTTCATTTTAATACACCAAGATATATGATTATAAATGACGATTTTACCACCATTTCTTCCATTTTTACCTCCATGAAAAAGTTCGAATTTTAAAATTTCATTCATCATTTTAGTATATTCATCGTCTAGCAAAATTTACTGATAAAAATTAAATAGCACATTGATATTATCCAACTGAGATTTCATTTCCAGAATATCATCAAGTTTTTTCCTCAAACTACGCATATAAAGATACATTAGATTTTTTAGTTTGAAACTCCCGAATTGTTGTATATTTTCATTCTTTTACAACATAATTTCTTAAGGTGATTGTCAAAATTAGTATCATCCTCCATGAGTAGGTTGTAAATATCGAAGGATGAACGAGGAGCTGATACAGCAGCTGAGGATTGCTTTGACGGACACTCTTTTATCTGCTTTATAGCATTCCACAAACAAATAATTGACACGATTTTAATCATATGGTTTCAAACACACTGATGTGGAAAATTGAACTTTCCCCTTTTCTTCCTACGCTGTGTTTCTACTGAGATAACAGGTTAAATATATTAAATTTGAAATATCAGTTGATTGGTTAAATTAAAACATCAAACACTGATGGTCCATCTAGATTCGCTTACAAAACACAGAATCAAAATCAAAGTGGAGTGATAAATTGTGGCTTTAGTCTAGAAGCCCTGTTTTATTGTGTAGTTTTGTTGACGCTTTTAATGTCATTGTAGAACGCATTCATACCAACTTTTGTGTTTTATTGTTTGAATGAATGGCTAGAACTGCGTGAATTTTCTATATTTTTTACGGTTTCAGGGATGTATGCTACCGATTGCAAACTGCTGGTTGCTGATTGAATAGGCCTACCTAAAATTGCAAATGCAAGCATAATTGGTATATAGTGTTTATAATTATCCTATTTGTAGGTGACATGGAATACATAAATAAAGTAAGAAAGAAGCAAAACTGAATCAATGCAATGTTATAGCATGAAACCATCCAAAATACAAACATTGATAACTTACTCTATTTTTGCACAAGAATTATTATTTTCATTTGAGTTTCGTAGAGAATTTGTATGAAAGCAAATTGTGTGATTTATATTGCGTGAACTATTTAGAAAATATTACATTATTTTTACTTTTTCTTCCAAAAGAAATGAGTCGTCATCCCAGTATCTTTACTATGCTGCGAAGCTGTGTCTTTCTTGTTACAGACTATGACCATAGTACAGGAACTGCACTTCAATGTATTTGAAAGTTGTGTCATGTTACTGATAGATTTGTTTTCTATGGAAAGTTTCTTTAGAACTAGAACTGAGAAAAATAGTGCAAAATTTCATATATTAAACTACCGTTTGCCTGAAGTATGGGGTCAGTATGGTCAGAGTAAAACATCTAGAAAGTCTGCTTACAGATCACGCATACAGTCCATCTAGAAAATTCATATTACATGCACAAAACATCCATTAAGTGCCCAGTCAAGTCCTTAAAAAATAAGAGAAGTCTTTCTCAATCATATTACAATTTTTCACGAAATCATCTTAAAAATACTTAACTGTGTTGATGCATGTTGTAGCAATTAAAAAAAATGCCTGTTCAATTCATTCTTCGTGGACTTAATACAGTCAGAGGCGGCTGTTTCGTTCATTAAAGGGGCAGCTTGTCGCGGTTTAATTTCAGAACATTGTTTTGTATGATAATATGATGTCTTCTATCTCACTTTACCGGTGCTAATGTTAATTATCATTTGAACACTAATACTGCTGTGGACTGCCATAAAGGGGAAGCTTTATAATTACAAAATATAATAAACCACGCCCAGCGCTTAGTTTTTAACTTTATAAAGTTTGTAAACCACACAACGTGCTTCATCTTTTAATTAATCTTAAGTAATCATCATAAAAACACACACACGGGCAACGCCTCATTTTAAAACCCAAATCACAATAATAAAACCTGTTTATAGCGGGACACAGTATAGATCTTAACAGAACATATTTTTACGACATCTTTTTAACACACACTTAAATGCATCTTGAAATTTAGTGGGAGTTACTGTGTTCCTTCTTAAATAGAAAAGTGTGTACGTAGCAAGGTTGCTATTTTGTCGAGATGTTATGCGTACGTTATTGTGATTCGAAGTTAATATTTACAAGTATTAAGGTACACATGATGCAGTTGATACGAATCTTTCTTCTTAATTAAAATATAATGGACAAGGAAGCTCGCTCGTAAGGTGACTTAATTGTAAGCCCCCAGTAATAGACAATGTGGGATCCATTACAAAAATAATGTCAGTTTCTAAGGTGTTTCGTTCGAAATAAAAAAAATGTCGCGTGTTCATGCCATCCCCATTTCCAGCTGGTAGATCAAACATGGTACAATGATTCTTCCTATCCACTGGGTAGACATGCCCAGGAATCTTTTATTGGGTTTTCGCAAATAACGTAAAGAAAATCCTGTGTTTTAAAGAAGCTCCACTACATGAGATGGCCATAGGCTATGTTTCCACTTTAAAACATGTCATCAATTAAACTACGTCCATCATCAGTCGATCGGTTACCGCTGATCTGCCAAAGTGACAGATTCCCTATCTGTTGTTTACCTAGTCTTTTATTTAATGATTTAAAAGAACTCGAAAATTCATCAAACATCCTCCTAGGGAAATTATTCCAATCCCTAATTTCTCTTCATATAAACAAGTATTTACGTATCCCAATTTGTCCTCTTAAATTCCAACTTTATCTTCATATTGTGATCTTTCCTACTTCTGAAAATGCCACTCAAGCTTATTTGTCTGCTCATGTCATTCCAAATCATCTCTCCACTGACACCTTGTAGTCGAGCTGTTCGTCTCCCAAATCTTCCCAGTCCCAAGTTTGTAACATTTTCATAACGTAACCAATGACCTCAAAGGTTTAGCTCTCAAAACAAAACCAATCCAACTTCCAGCTACGAGGTATTTATTCGAGGCTGTTGTCTACGGTTCTCATGGGAAAATCTGCGCGATTAGTGGACATTATATTATCAGACGATAACTTCAGATGTCAACTATACAATATAAAATGTGCAGGTTTCTTTAAAAATCGTACAAAAATCAAGAAAACAAAACAAAAAATGCGCGCGCACATTTTCCCTTAACGAATACACTGGAGGATGATAATGATTCTTCCTGTCCACATTGTGCGTTGGCATACGCATATATTTTTTTTTAAAATATCAAGATTGAAGTATTCTGTGACGGAGAGGTGAATGGAAGTAGGACTCAACTTAGAGAGAGGCTGTATTGCTAGCCCATACGCCATAGCTTCAGGTAGAACCTGCTACGGATCTGCGGATGAACGGTGTTCGAAGTAGGGACTGAAGGGCTCACCAACTCCTGAAAGGACCAAATGTATTTCTCTCGCATTGAATACATTCGGCACACGATTTGAACTTGCCCAATGATGTGATGCTATGGTGATAAATTAACTCAAATGGTAATTGAATTGATATGAATGAGATGTGTAGATATAGCTCGATGCGAAGGGGAATTTTTTAAACCCGTGCCAACAACGTTGCATTCATTGTACTAATCTAAAATAAATCCTGTGATACACTTGCTTCTTAGATATGGCTCATTTTCAAGACACGGGCACGAATTGTGTGGCACTAATGTCGCCTGAATGACCTCCCAGACGAATATTCCCAGGCATACGAACGTCAAGCGTGAAGAAATAATAATAGTAATAATAGTGATAGAGCATGGCTGGCTCTTCCTAACAAGAAATGCTCATTAGCTCTGCTTTGATGTGGGCTGTCCGAATGACATATGTTCCATCTAATGACCCACTTCCTCGGAGAACAGCGCTGTGATAGTTGACTGGCTTCCCTTGCCTACTCGTTCAGCTAAATGATTGATGCTTAAGTGTTAGGGAACCGATAGTGTAATGTTTCAACAACACACAATACTTTCAGACCTAAAGAATCTTAGCATTAACTGTATTGTTACACTTATATTTTGGTTAATGTTGGCAAGTGAACCATCTACAGGTGTATGAAACTCATTTTTCAAGTTTATTTTAATCTGTTATATACCTTTTATTTTCGGTAAGTAGGAGATGATTAAAGTCAAACTTGTTAATAAACAGATTTCATGAAACATCATGTCTAGAAAACGTTTTTTATAGCAATGAAACCAATCAAACAAGTAAATTACATTTTTATTGATAATATTTTATCATCCGACTTTACTTATTCCCTTTTAGATAAACCTTCACCAGTCCCAAGTATCAACTGCCAAGGATTAAGTTCGGACGTTATTCTTTTATTATTACGTCGAGTCTCTATGCTCTGACATCGCGGTTATCCGGTTCGAGTCCCGTTGGTCTAAAAAATGTTCACCGTCAGAATGTCGGCTGGTGGTGGTATACAATTTCTAATCACTAGATTGCGTGCCAAAAGCCTGGATTAAATTCCAAACCTCTCCGCAGTGCTCATACGGAGTGAGGGCATATGGCGCTCTTGATAGTGATTCGTCCGTCGGATGGGGACGTAAAGCCTTGAGCAGACGCCTTGGTGCTATTGGACAGGAGTAGGCTATGTGCCGGCACCTGGTTTCACCGTCTCCCTTCCTTCTATCACATGTTACATAATTCATTTTATCTCAGATTGACTTCAGGAAGGGCATCCGATCGTAAAAAACCGCTACGAAGATTCATCTTACTTCCTAACCGACACGAAACGAGAGTTAGTACTTATATTTACAATTCGTTTTACGTCGCACCGACATATACAGTTCTTATGGCGACGATGGCATAGGAAAGGGCTAGGTGTGGCCTTGATTGAGGTTCACCCCCACTATTCGCCTGGTGTGAAATGGAAAACCACGGAAAACATTATTCAGGAATGCAAACAGTGAGGTTCGCACCCTCTAGATCCCTAGACATGACTGTTAACACTTTGTTTGTAGTTATTACTGATATTACTATTTTATTCTAATAGAAAATTCATTACTTGTCTTAACAGTGTTGAAAATACACTTATTTTTCATACTCTGAAGTTATATTTAACAATGGTTCATAATAACCAAAGACAAGAGTTGTTGTTATTAGCGAAAAATAAGAAGATTGTTTATTCATTTTCAAATGTTTATTTTTGTGTGCAGTTGGCACAGTTCTGAAGTGGTGTATGTTATTATTTTTTTCCACTATTCTACCTTTTTTTTGTAGAGAATATTATGTTTCCTGGCGATGAATAAGAAAGCTTTGTTATTGTATTTTGGCTAGAAACTGAACAGTTAAGCCATGACAAAGATGGCAAATTTAATATCGTAACAGTACGGTTAGCACTGAAAGCAAAAGGTGAGTCTTACCATGTTTTCTGTGAAATGTTCCTTTAATGCCCCTGGTTTCCTGTATCTAATGCTGTTAGCGAGAGATTTCTCTGTCTGTATAGTTTAGTTGTAACAGACAGAAGAACAATGAACAATGAAAACCAGTGCGAAATTAATGAGAATTTTGTAGCAAAATTTTCAGCACAAAATACTACCATTTAATAAAATTAATGTGAATTAAAACTATTTATCACCATAAACTTTTACAGAGTACATGACCGTGACAGAGAACACGCATGCCCTGTACAGGTGTCCGTGTGTCACATTTGACCAAGCAGGTCCTCCAAGAAACTGATTCTACATTGAGAAGTAAACCTAATGGGCTATGTCATGTTTGCTATGATTTTGTTGGTATTGTGTGTACTCGGGACTGTGCAGGTACAGTATCTTGACTTTCCTTAACCTAGAATGGAAGAACGAAGTGTACGAAAGAAACCTTGTTTATTATGGCCTTCTAAAATATTCTGAACACAACGAACGCGTGGCATTTAATTTAAATATACATTTATTTTGACCAAGATCCTTAGAAAATATTCGTTAACATTTCGAAATATTGAAGTGCTAGAGCTAAAGGAAACATAAGCTGTAACCAGTGTGTTGAATTTTGCACTGTCTTGTTTCACTAAGAGACTTAACTTGAGGCTAACGAACTCTATTATAAATTCTTTAAACTGGCGGTATCTGTGTACGGAAAGTGCTAAACTATGAAGATATCCTACACTTGAGAAAATAAGCAGTAAATTATTATTCAGTTTTAACTTAGTACCACCAGTTTCAAAGCTTAGCTATGAAAGTGTTGCATTCATAGTCATTGAACTTTATCAAAACTCACTCATGCGAAACTATTAGGTTCGAACAAATGAATATTGTTCATTAGGATGGACTATTAATACACGAATCTTTCATAGCGGTCCAAATTGTGTAGCTTATGTACTCATCGTTATGTCGCCTTGTAAACCAAATACCGTCACCACCAGAAAAAGAGACAAGAGACAAAGGTAGTGGAATTAATAACGCGTTTAGTGGTTAGTATTCGTGCAAGCAAGAATGATTTCGTTCTCTCTCTCTCTCTCTCTCTCTCTCTCTCTCTCTGCATGTGTGTGTGTGGGGGGGGGGGAGGTGCGTCTTCTTTGGACTTGCATGAAAACCACATGTTACAACGACTGCACTGTTGTGATATTATTTCCTAATTACAATTCGCAAGCGAGCGGCGAAGAGTGCTGGCGTTAGCCGGCCGAAACATGATATACCGTGACAACAATCGATTAATTATCCCAAGTTTTTAATTTCGTTGTTGTTGCATAGATAGCAACGCAAGTGATAAATGGGGCCGTAGGTTTGATTATTGCAGCCAGAATAATTGGCCTACGCTGAAGGGTCTCGTATCGTTCTCGCTTGTAGTTGGGTAATCACTTGCCGTTTACAACAACTAGAAATCTATTTTGATTTAGATTTAGATTTCAGCGTTTAGCCCTTAAATATATTGATGTTGTGGAATGGGGGTGTATTGGCTAAATATCATTGCTAACTTTTCTTTTTACCAAGATGGTAGCGATTCGAATCCCTGTCAAACCAAGGGAGATTTTTTGAAATAGAAAGTCGCACCATATCTCTGTTGTTTGGATTGTACCAAAAACTGTCTCGCGGCTCATGGTCACAGATTAGTGTTTTCTAAAGCAATAGTGTCAAGAAATACTTTATTATGAATCTGACGACTTTTTTGTGTGTGTGTGTGTGAAACCAAATGGACTTCTATAGCGAAAGAAATGAATAAAAACGTTTATCTGTTGGTATTTAAAGCACAAGTTTTAACGTAAAAACGTCGTCGTCTGTTAAACCAACAAGAAAAAAGAAGCCGAGTGTTGTAGAAACAAAACAATTTTATCAAACTTGCCGATGTGGAAGAGTTTCGTTTCAGGAAGTAATTAAAATTCAACTACCCATTAGTTATGTGAAGAAAACGTCTGCCATTTTATCTGGGCGCTGTAAGACTCATTTGATAGAAAATAATGGTGGGACACCGCAGTTTCATCTTGGGTCGTGGCAGTTTTCTTCGGCTATCCTGAGAGTATTTTCTCCTTTTACGCTCGTGGGAAATACTGGAACAACATCTTTCTAGTCCCGTATGTCCACCCCGCACAATAAACTAAATGACACCGTAAATATGTAGGTAAATAAGACACTTTTTAACTTGATAGGGTAAGATGATGATAACCATAATGCTCCCAAGACTTATCAGCATCATCATCGAAACAAATCCTTTTCCCTTCAGAGGAAATCATTCATTTTTTTAATACGGTGGTTGTGGTGGTGAACATTATATACGGAAGTAACTGACAAATTCAGTTCTTCCGTCTGCACAGAATGTGAGTAGGCGCAGCGCATGTTCGGTTCTGCTGTTCGTTATGTCTACTGTAAATATAGAGTTCGCCGTGCCAAACGAAGGGTATGCAACCCGGAACATACAGCTAACTAGCGGGTAATGCATCTCTCGCCTTTTTGCACGTTTGAGATGCAGTTAAAGCGTTTCTGTTCTGGCAGAAAGAACAAGGTTCGATCCTTCTTACTGAAAAGAGATTTTCTCCCCTACTCTCTCTCCGCACCCCCCTCCCATTTTCGGTCTACTCTAGATCGAGTCAGTCTGGTTCAGAATGGGAACTTAACCATCGTCGAGGCATATTGATCGTTGTGCCAAGAGTTAAAAGAAACAGAAAATGTCATCGACGGGGAAATTTTTCCCGACGCCAAGCTCAGTTGGGAAGTTAAAGAAGATGAAATGAATAATGGTGAGTGAAATTGGGTAAGGAGGTGGAATGAATCGGATGTAGTCTATGAATAGTAACTGTACCGGCATTAGCCTGGACGTGAAAATATGAAACCACAGATAATCATTATCAGGACAGCCGACGGCGGGGTTCGAACCCACTCGTCTCCCGTATGCAGAACTTGGCTCCATAACCGTAGCGCGTCAACACGCGGCCACTATTCATAAATAAATAATTTGTATTAAATAACCCTATTTTGCATGTCACGGACTGAATGACTTCAAGTGATGGTTGTACGAATCACGATGTGTTCAGCTCCTTGGCTGAATGCAGCGGTCATCGGTTCTGACCGGCCCCGGGTTCGGCTCCACCTGCTCGACGGGGGATTTCAGCCGCATATTAATTCCTCGGTCACGGGGATTGAGTGTTCGTCTTCTTCCTTTACACACAACACAGAACACTAACAACCACCACAGAAACGCGCGATAGTCTTCCACATAGAGCTGTTGTCTGGAAAAGACATCCGGTCATATAAACCTAGCCTTAATCCACATGCAGTGCTGACCTCAAATAATTCGGAAAGAATACACGATTAGCCATCTCTTTTCATTGTGACGGTCAGTAGGCAAGTTTGTCTGCCTGTCAGTAGACTAGAGGGCCTGTCATTGTAATGATAAACCGCCAACTCGATTTTGACCTTCAGTAGGCCAGGCAGACCCTGTCATTATGATGAAAACTCGTTTGCGACACGCAGGAGGCAAGACTGTCTGACATAAATCGAACTCCCCTACTGGATGTGACCGGCAGTGGGAAAGTGTGCCTTACATTTTAATGAAAATTATCCAACTCCATGGTCACCGTCAGTAGGCAACTGGGCCTGTCATTAGAATGAAAACTGCCAACTCGATTGTGACCCTCAGTGGGCAAGTGAGCGTGAAATTAAGATTAATACTACCCTTCTTGATTGTGAATGGCAGTAGGCAAGTGGGTCTGTCATTATAATGAAAACTCCCCCACTGTATTCCGACTGGCAGTAGGCAGGTGGGCCTGACATTATAGTGAAAACTCCCCAAATGTACTGTGAGCGGCAGTAGGCAAATGGGCTTGACATTGCAGTGAAAACTTCCCAAAATGATTGTGACTGGCAGTAGGCAAGTGGGCTTGACATTATAATGAAAAATTCCCAACTCGATTGTGAGCCGCAGGGGGCTGATGACCTCATTCTTAGGTTCCTTAAAATAACAATCATCAATATTATTTTTTAAAATCTCAATCTTGTTGGCTTAGTTTTTCAACTTTAAATTATTTGTAACTACAAGTTGTGAAGGATGTGAAATATTTGATATTCATTTGTAAAAAAATATTTGGGTTAGGTCTTTTTTAAATATCAGTAAAACTGACTTCAGAACGTACTTACCAATGTGTTAGCTTGTTCAAAATTTAATGTTGATAACATCTTAACTTTTTTACTATTTGTTTCACGCCCCACCGACCCAGGCAGTTCTTACGCGGATGATGGAATAGGACAGGACTAGGACTGAGAAGGAAGCATCTCTGGCCTTAGTTAAGGTATAGTCCCATTCAGCATTTGCCTCGCGTGAAAATGGAAAACCATTTTCAGTGCTGCCGACACTGAGGTTCGAACCCTTTCTCCCTATAATCCGAGCTCACAGCTACTTGACTGAAACCGCTTAGCCAGCTCGCTCGTTTGAATAACTTCTGCATGCTGGGGACTGTTCCTTTTTTAAGATACCTTTTTAAAAAAATCAGGTTTTAGAGGAGCATTGACAGTATTAGTTTAACTCAGAGCAGTGATAACCTCCATCTTTATGTGTACGAGTGTATGCTTGGGTTTGAATAATACTTACCCCAGATTACCAATGTATTTCAGAGACACTTGTGTTCTAATAACTAACAAATGAACAAACTTGTGGCACAACAGCCATTGAGGAACTTGGGCTGCCAAGACGACTGCTTCCCAGCCATATGATCTGTAAATACTGGAATACCACGTGATCTGCCCAATGACACCTTTAGCCATATTGTTTGGCTGTAGTGACCGGGTCCGTTGCCTCTTGTATCAACAGCTCCTCAGCTGATCTCACGTTCAAATCCTGTCTAAATTAAAATACATGGACTGTCCGGGAATCGAAACCGACGCCTGTAGGTAAGAGACATGCATGTTATCACTACACCTTGGGGGGTCGCGTGTTGTGAAATTCTGGGCACTTTCTCGCTGGTAGTTCACACTTCAACGAGGTGCTGTAAAGCTCTTCTAATATGAACACGAAGTTGGTAATCACAGTCAGGTTAAGCGGGAAGCATAACAGATTAAAGATACTTGTTTGGAGCGGTCTCCTAGCATTAGCCTCTGGCGTGCTATCACACACTAACTCAGTTATGGAACAGTCTACAACTTCTGTGTAATATTAATGTATAGAACAATGCGTTAATTTCATTCACGTTCCAGAAACCGAATTAATACAATTTGCAAATCTCTCCACTTTTTGAGAACACGCTCAGATCTGAGTTTTTCAAGTTTCGTAAACTGTGTAATGTTTGAAATTC
Organism: Anabrus simplex; assembly: GCF_040414725.1. Classification (NCBI taxonomy): domain Eukaryota; kingdom Metazoa; phylum Arthropoda; class Insecta; order Orthoptera; family Tettigoniidae; genus Anabrus; species Anabrus simplex. Next base: position 130,087,610 of record NC_090269.1, read on the forward strand.
ATTATTCATCTCCGGGCATGTTTTCATTGCCTTAGCCCGAGAGCGGTAAGGTAAGCTCTTTTACCTATTCGCGAACTGTGTGCAGTTACTTTCAGGTTGTGACAGTGACTTTTTTCTCGAAAATATCACTGGATCTGGTGTTTCGGATTTCTGAACTAATGGTATAATTGTCATTTAATTGATACTGCTATTAATGTAACCATGTATGCATATAGTATTAATGACGACATAGTCTGCATGACATTAGTAGACGAATAGGTTTGAATGGCGTCTATAAAAGTAGGAAAGATCACAATATGAAGATAAAGTTGGAATTCAAGAGGACAAACTGGGGCAAATATTCATTTATAGGAAGGGGAGTTAGGGATTGGAATAACTTACCAAGGGAGATGTTCAATAAATTTCCAATTTCTTTGAAATCATTTCGGAAAAGGCTAGGAAAGCAACAGATAGGGAATCTGCCACCTGGGCGACTGCCCTAAATGCAGATCAGTATTGATTGATTGATTGATTGATTGCATGTTTGCGCCCATAAATAGCCCAGTGGCACTCAGCATAGTTGCTAGCTCCTCCGTACGGTGGCTGCAATTTAGATCCCGAGAATTTCATACAACGTTTTCAAAATGAAAGACCTTGTCACTTACTTAGAACTGTGGGCCCCGCGGTCTATGACCACAAAATACACAGTTCTGTAAAATTATAACGCTGCTTTCTTATTTATTTCCTTATTTGCGATTCTAGCTCATTAAAGAATTTAACCACAAGTCCATAGATTAGGCTACATTCATAAGAAAATATGTAATACCTGGCTTCCCGGAGGATTATGATGATGTGTTTAAAACACTGTTATGAGCCGTGAAAGGCGAAGATTATTAGACTGATCCAGGAGGGTTAAAGGTGGAACTAATTGACGTGTCTTGGTTCACAGATACCAAAGTAAGGAGTCTTTACTACCGTTATACAGATTTCACCCAGAGAACCAGTCGTGATGTAAACATAAGCATGTGCTTGGGTTAACGTTTATTGGTTAGTGCTGCCGCGGGACACCTACGCGGAGACATGAAACTAGTTCGTTAGCCACATCATAGCTAATGCGATCCTAGATGCAAAATGTCCGAAATATAATTCCTCAAATAATTTAAGTCAGAGAAATATACAAAAAACTATTTGTATTCAATGTTATTTAATATAAACAAGCATTTCAAATAGAAGAGCACAAGGGACGCATTCGCTCATGCTTGACCCGCTATTTTGTTAAGCTGTGAGCTTGGGAAGCAAGCAGTACAGCGCGTGAGTAAGTGAGTGAGACATTACTTGTTTTTGTGCAATGTAGATCACCGAGTTGAGTTCGTTAAGCATCGCAAAGGGAAACCTTTGAAATGTGGCGAGAAGGCAGTTGCACTGAATGTGTTTCATAAATTTTGTAAGAAATGCCCGACTTTAGCTTTAAAGGATTTGCGAAGCTGACATCCTAGTTCACTTGTGTTTCGGAGTGGAGCATTAATACCCCACGCAGCGAACGACTGCACCAAGGATTGCTTTAACTTTGTAATGACGAAGATAATAGAGGTGAAAGTATAACCCAAAGTCTCATCTACGATAATTCTGAATAAGTTTCCTTCTCCAGCCTACAGTCCCGGAAAAAAATCTGAGGTCCCAGAGTAACGTTGGACCTGCCAAACTGCCAGATTCAGCTCAGTATGCTACTGCTGCATGCATCTTTCTACTAGTAAACTCGTGTCCTCACGCGAGGTGTTGCAGCTCTTTTCAAGCACACCCCCAATGGAGGAGAGCTGAATGTACCACTTCAACCGCATACCAGCCCTGCTGCCATTCTTAAATTTCTGGGAGTACCGGGAATCGAACCCGGGCCCCCGAGGACGGCAGCTAAAAACACTAACCGTTACGCTACGGAGGCGGACATCTTTCTACTAATAACGGGTTACGGTCCTTCACGGTTTACTCTAACTAATCTCTGCGACAGTCTTCCCACTAAAAAAAAATGGTGCTATGAAACAATATTTTGCATCACATGTTAACGTGACAGGAAATCACAGTTTGACAACTGGGCAATGTCCTTGAGCTCTGTTATATTGTACCTAAGAAGTTCGAGTCAACCGTCGAAAGTCCATAACCGCCATGAAAAGGGCTGATAAAAACAATTTGTGACTCGTCCGTAAGAAATAAACTGGCCTGACTCGAGGACTAGTGAGAGTTGAACTTTGGAAAATGTATAAATCCCTTTTTAAGAACTGAAGAACAGTTCTTATATGTGGTAAATGGGGTGGTGTTCTGAAGCTTTCAATAAATTAGTTTTTTATGCCGTTGGAAATGTTTCCTAGCATCCCTTTTCTTTGTAACGAAATTGTTTTTTTCGTCTGGGACTTGCTTTTATAACTCTTAGAACTTGGAATTACCAAAGTTTGCCTTTATTCTGCCTTCTTATATATATCTTCCCCTGTTATTCTCGGCCTAGTGACTGATTCATAATAAACTCTTCTTGGTAGGGGACTCGCTAAAATAAAACTAATCGTTAATAGTGTTTGCTACCGTAATATGATACGTTTATGTACTTCAATATACTTGCCCGATTCGGCGCGATGTATGGAATGGTAGGCGATGGAAATAAACTATCGCTTAAATTCTACACAGCACGTTAGAAGATAATAAAACTGTATTAACTTAGTCTAATATTGTTATGCTTACTGGCGAGATACAAAAAACATGAACCGTACTAATGAATCTCCAAAAATGATGGCTTTCTAGGCACTTCCGGTAATTTATTTCTACTAGAAGGAAATATTGTGTACAAACATCGGCTTACACCCCAAAGTTGTAGTTGATGTTAAATTAAATTAAATATTCATTCTATTCAACTCAATATTTTCCTGAATTGCGATCATTTGAGTGCACTGGTTAGGCACTCACATTCTATCATCATAGCTTACGCGATCGAATTCCAGCGTTGTCGGTTGCCATTTGGGGCGTAGATTTAATGCTAAATCCAATGACTCCTTTTCAGGACAAAATTCGGACACTCTTCAGACCGATTGCAGTAAAGGGTTATTATTATTATTATTATTATTATTATTATTATTATTATTATTATTATTATTATTATTATTATTATTCTTTCGAATGGGCCACCGGAGGACCACGTGCCAATTTCAATTCCTTCTTCTTTGTTCTTTCCTTTTCTTCCAGTACGCTTTCATCTGTTCACTATGTTTCTTCTTTCTGTCTTCAGACCACTTTGAACCAGTCGTTTTTACTTTCCTACCTTGGAATCCTTCTATTTTCAATACTTTTAACCGAAAGCCTTCTCTATTATTTATTTCTTCTGTTGTTATATTGTTTTTTTCTAAATCCTTTCTTACTTCGTTGACCCAGCTTGTCGTTGATTTCTTACTCCACAAATATCTGAAAATCTTACTGGTTAATCTACTATCTTGCATTCGATATAAATGTCCAAAAAACATAAGTCTCCTTTTCCTCATTACATCTGATATATTTTCTATTTTTTTATATATTTCAGCATTACTTCGTAATTTCCAACCTTCTGCTGTGTTTTGTGGGCCTAATATTTTCCTCATGATTCGCCTTTCTAGTATTTCTAGCTTATCTAAATTATAGTTTAATGCCAGACACTCGCTTGCATATAGGCATTCTGGCTTCACTACTGTGTTGTAATGCCTTATTTTTGCATTTTTGGATAGGCATCTTTTATTGTAGATATCTTTGGTGACACCATAAGCTCTCTCCATTTTATGTACCCTCTCCTCTACTGCAGATTTTTCTAAACCATTTTCTTGGATTATTTCCCCTAGATATTTGAATTTTTTTACCCTCTCTATTTGGCCAATATCTGTTTTCAGAAATTTTGGTGCATCCCAAATATTTGTTAAAAATTTTGTTTTTTCTGCAGAAATTCTTAAGCCAGTTCTGCTGGCGATTCTTTCCAAGACATTTACTTGGGTTACAGCAGATGTCACATTTTCAGAAAGTATTGCAAAGTCATCTGCAAATGCAAGACAATTTATTTCAATCCTTTTGTTTCCTCTTCCTAACCTTATCGGTGAAATGTTGAGTTCAATAAGTTTTTCGTTCCAAATTCTCACTATTTTCTCTAGGACACAATTAAAAAGAATTGGGGATAGTCCGTCGCCTTGTCGTACACCAGTTTTTATTTTGAAAGGCTGTGATATCTCTCCCAGAAATTTCACTTTAGAGACTGTGTCTGTAAGTGTTTCACGGATTAGATTTGCCAGTTTAGACTTTATGCCAAATTCTCGAATTATTTTATATATAGTTTCTCTGTCAACAGAATCAAAAGCCTTTTTGAAATCTACAAACATGACTACAATGTCCTTTGAATTAAGTAACCTGTGGCGAATTACTGACTTAAGATTAAATATTTGTTCTGAGCATGATCTTCCTTTCCTGAAACCACCTTGATATTCACCTAAATGATTGTCTAGTGTTGTTTCTACTCTGTTTAATAAAATTTTGGAAAATATTTTATATGCCACTGCTAATAAAGATATTCCTCTGTAGTTATTAACGTCCTGTTTATTACCTTTTTTGTGGAGTGGATGTATCAAGGCTACTTTCCATTCCTCAGGAATTTTTTCAGTTTTCCAGATTTCTTCAAAGAGTAATTGTAGCTCATTTGCTATATTTGGCAAGGACCACTTCAAAAGTTCCGCTGTAATAGAATCTTCTCCGCTAGCTTTGTTGTTTTTGAGGGTTTTAATTACTTCTTCAATTTCTTTTATAGTTGGTGGTATGTCTTCTTCCAAATTTTCATCAATATCTTGAAATTCTAATTTATGACTTGGTTCAGGACAGTTCAAAAGTTGATCAAAATATCCGGCTCCATGGCTAAATGGTTAGCGTGCTGGCCTTTGGTCACAGTGGCCCCTGACTCTATCCCCGGCAGGGTGGCTAATTTTAATCATAATTGGTTAATTCCGCTGGCTTGGGGGCTGGGTGTATGTTTCGTTTTCATCATCGTTTGATCCTCATCACGACGCGCAGGTCGCCTACGGGAGTCAAACGAAAAGACCTGCGTCTGGCGAGCTGAACTTGTCCTTGGACACTTCAGGCACTAAAAACCAACACAAAAATACAGAATAAAAGTAAATGTACTCAATCCATAGCACTCCTTGCCCCACATAATTGCAAATAACTGTTAAAGCTGTTCCGGTCACTACCATTAAGTTAGTTATTATACAGGATGATGATCAAGTTGCCCCTAGGTTCCTAATCATAACATGACGCTGAAGGGCCTGCACAATACCTGTTCGCAATTCTACTTCATGTACGAGATAGATTGGTCATGTGTTAGGTAATCCTTGTCAGGCCCAGCTATATTGAGTCGACTTCACGGCCGTTACCTAAAATGAGCTGGCTACATAACTGATGCATTTATTCATTCGAGTGAAAATCTCTTAATGAGATTCTGAGAGCTCTACAGCGGTTAAATACACGAATATAGGCCCTTAATAAGAATTGAAATGTTACGAAAAAAGAAACGAGAAGGAAATTTCGGTGGCTGATGGAAGTATGTAAGAATAAAGCCACAAGACAAGAAGAAAAAAGAAAAAAAGACGGGGAAAATCGATATATTTTATGCAGTAAAGATATGGTAGTGGCGCACCTGCTAAGAGACTATTAAGAAAGAAGAAAGTTCACAGAGAAATATGTGGATGGGAAGGAGATTGATACAATCGAAATGAAGATTATTTATACTCTTGTTAAGTTATTAACGCTCTGGCCTTTTGCCATAGGGGTCTCGGGTTCGATTCCCGGCAGGGTCGGGAATTTTGACCATAATTAGTTAATTCCGCTGGCGCGGGGGCTGTATGTATCTGTCGTCTTCATTATCATTTCATCCCCATCACAACGCGCAGGTCGTTTACGGGAGTCAAATCAAAAGACCTGCATCTGGCGAGCCGAACTTGTCCTCGGGCACTCCCGGCCATACCCCATTTTTATTAAACAGAGAATGGAAGACTCCAGGGAAAACAGCGAAAATATGTAATAGTGTAAGAGGAATGTGGAAAAGCAATCTAAGAAGGTGAAAATGGAGAAGATGCACGTAGCAAGTAGCTCATCCCGAGGTAGTGCAGCTCTTTTTAGGCACACTCCCGATGGAGGTGAGCTGTATATACCATTTTAACCACATGCCAGCCTGCCATTCTTAAATTTCTGGCAGTACCGGGAACCGAACGCGGACCTCCGAAGACGGCAGCTAATAGTGCTAACCGTTACGCTGCAGAGGCGGACATGTAGCTAGTAGTAAGGAGGAGGTATGCTAGACTCTATGACGTACGTAAAATCTAGGAAATAACTCTGAGGCTAAGTTTATACGTCTAAGAAGTATTGATGCAATGTACAGTATTTTGGTAAATTATATTTAATTTTCTTAGATGATTATCTTTGGTACGGTATTTTTTATTATAAATCTAACTGTAGGCCTAATTATTATGATTAAAATAAATTAATACTCTCTCCCCTGTTGGTGGCCATCCGTGACTGGGAGAGAACAGTATACTATTCTATTAATTAATTAGTTAATTAATTCATTCATATTCCGTTATTATTAATAATAATAACAACGATATTAGTTTTATGTCCCACTGACTAATCTTACGGTTTCAGCAGTCCCAGAGGTGCTGAACATTTTGTCCCTCAGGGAATCTTTCATATGCCAATAAATCTATCAACACAAGGCTGGTATATTTGAAATATCACTGGATTGAGTCGTAATCGAACCCTGGGGCTCAGATAGCCAGTGCTCTATCTTCACTCTGCCGGCTGTTCCCTTACTCTGCTGTGAAATATGTTATCTTCTGCGAGCAATACAGTGAATAAATGACTTTGCAATGCATCTTTTGGTTGGAATTATGTTATTCATGTTGACCTTGGTAGCGAGTTAATTGTGTTGTTTTCTTGTTCACAGGATGACTGCCAGAACTACATCCGTGTGCTGGCTAAGATAGCAGATAACCGCCTTCTGATCTGCGGTACTAACGCCTACAAGCCTCTCTGCCGACATTACCATTACAAGGTAAGTGCTGCTGGAAAGCCTCCGTTACTCGACCATAAGATTACTCGACTGTTCTACTTTCTTTTACTCTCTAAGCTAACATTTGCACCGGTTAAATTGATCCCCTGGTGATGCGAGAGCGGTTGTTCGGTCGTAATGGGTATGAGTTCACATTCAGTATTGAGTTAGATAAGTACAATGTTCTAGAACTTGTTCTGGTAAACACTTCTTGTTTAAAAATGATCGTTAGTCTCTGTAATAATTGAAAAAAATACAGGGATAAGACAATTGTACTTTAGAGTGTAAACAACGGATGGAGATAACTGTTAGTAAGAGAGAATTGTTGACAGTTTCTTTATTAGGGCAACTAACAGGTAAATAATTACATTTTTCAAAGCCTTCAGAAGTGGCAGCATTTATTTTTGATTGATAATCCTTTAACTATTCTCTCGGGAAATGATAACGTTACTAGTCGCGTTGGGTCGTTTCGTACCTTCAAGGTATGACTTTATAGCGAGTTTTTGTGTTTATCACTTATTCAGATCCTTTATGTGCGTAACTTTGATTAATGTATTATTAAATACTGCTTTTAGTCTCAAAATTTCTAAACTGCGTAAGAAATTATTGGAATTTAGAACTGTTTATAGTTTTTCTTCCATGTGTAATCGTTCCGACAACTGAATTCAGAACTTGTTTCCATCCTGTACAAGGTACACTAAATACGAGAGAATAAGTGTTAGTATCACCAAGTCATATGGAAGCAGTTGCATTGTGGACTAAAACATATAAATTTATAATAACGAATGTTACACTCTCACTGGTTACCAAAATTTCTTTTTCCTTGGATTTCTCTCACATTACATATTTCTCCAACATTGCTTCAGATGTGCCACAGCTAATCTGAACATAATACGCATTCAGCCTGAAAAATTCACATAAATACATTACGTATAATATTTCCACTCTTGAAATACATCCAATTACCTGCCACACGGTTTGAGGTGAACCGCGAAGCGATTGCCACTGTATAAGTTGAACTGTTGTGGGGAAGCTACTCAAGCTGCGAGCAAATTAGCCAGCCTACGAAAAGAAATATCCCTAGTATTCATCGCCGTGAGCACTCTGATAAACATGGTTAGGGGTGGTAATTTCAGCGTTTTGAAATCAGAAATTGTAGCTTTTATACATTCATAATTTAGCGTTTTATAGCTTTTTGAAAAACATAGAATTTCAGTTCTGATAGATAATATATTTTATTAATATTAATGTGAAATGTAAATAGCATTTGCAATAGAATTAAGTAGCAAAATTAAAATGCATAAAGTGTAATTAAATTGTACATTTATTTTAAATTGTTATAGGCTAAAGCATAACAAAAAAGCAAATATAATAACAAGAAGAAGTACAAAATTAACTTAGTTATGTTCATGAATTAGAGACACTGTTGAAGTAAATCGTAGAATATACCTAAATATTTTGTTCTGTTATTTGTACTCTCGTATCACATATAATAAAATATTGCATTTAGTGAAACATCTTTCAGTATCTACAATTTTGGTAAGACACATTCCAGAGTTTAAACTCTGAATATTTGAGAGTAACATCCAGCAAACTTTGCGGGCAGTCCAAGCTTGGACAGGCTCATCAGTTTAAGTTTCCAGAAGACGAATAAAAAGAAAAGTTTTATTTGAAAAATAAATCATCTTTCGCATTTATATTGCATTTTCGTATAACAATAAAATTTAATAGTTTTTTTTCAAAAAAACATTAAAAAGTCGAAGAAATGGAAGTACAAAAATACAGGCCTTTATAATCACTTGCCGTAATACCACTTTTATGAACAATCACCAACTCTAAATGATTGTGTGTGCAACATTGAAAAACAAAAGGCATTTCCGTGGTGATAAAGTAAACCCGTGTCCTTGTCCCGAGGTGGTGCAGCTTTTTTCAGGCACACCCCCAATGGAGGTGAGCTCCACATACCAGTCCTCTTGTCATTCTTAAATTTCAGGCAGTACCGGGAATCGAACACGGACCTCTGACGACGGCGTTACTAACCGTTATGCTACGGAGGTGGACTCCGTGATTATTATTATTATTATTATTATTATTATTATTATTATTATTATTATTATTATTATTAATTTACTGATCTCCTTTTGAACTGGTCGCTGTTAGAGCGCAGGTACGATCGGCCGCATTGCCGTCTGGCGGAACTGTTAAGCGTCGAATTCAAACTGCTGCTTCGTGTCATTGCTCTGGGAAGACGTGCGTCTCCGTGTTGTGTGCCATGTAACTACGCCTGTGGTCTCTTCTGTTGCAAGCTGTGTGTTTGTGTTATTGCCAATCACCGACATGTTTGAAGGTACTGAACGGGTCAAGGATAAAGCATGTTCGGGGTCATTCCAAGTGGACATGCTAGTCAACCTGCGTAACCGGAGGGCGTGGCTGCTTGACAAGCGACAATCATCTCGCCCTCCTCTTCCTGTGTTAGTACTTGACCAACAGGTGTGCAAGAAGAAGGTACAGTCCGGTTCATGTTCTTAACGGTTATTTATGTATGAAGTACTTGTTGAGTGTCAAAGACCTCTGTTAGTGCTGTTGTCGGACATTTTTCTTAGCATAGGATTATTATCTGATAAAAGGAATAACAATTTATTTATGATCATCGGTCTATGAATTGCCATACAGGCAACTCAGATACATTTTCTAAAATGCAGTAAAATATACTGAAAATGAACATAACAAATACAGAACACATCAAATGTACACAATAAATAAGTTCTTGCTGTTGACGAGGTAATGTGAGAAACGTTCATGGAGAGGCCAGTATTCTTTTAAAAAAAATCTGTGTAGCGGTGTGCACTGTGGCGAGCAAGGTTGACATTCTGATTGGTAGTGGTTCGTGTAATTCTACTATTGTAGAGAGAGAGAGAGAGAGAGGAGGGGGATAAGGTATAAAAATAATTTAAATTAGTGTCGAATCCATAGTTTTCGGGATCGCGTGATGAACAGTGACACTCCGAAATTTTTGAAGTCAACGTTGGGTTGGGGGTGAGGAGGAGTGAGATATAAAAATAATCGAAAATAGTGTCAAATCCACAGTTTTCGGGGTCACTGAGATGAATGCTGACAATCCAGACTTTTTCTCTCTTAGGGGTGCAGCTAGTCTGATGTAAAAGTAGGATACCGCGGAAAACCGTCTTCATGGCTGCCGACGATTGGCTTTGAATCTTCCGAATGCAATGGATACCTTCCTACTATCGAGATCGAAATGAACGAATGTACGAAGCGCCTTGCTCTTTTAAGTAGAAGAAATATCACACACTGACGAGACTCGCTGGTCGCTAGGCTGTACACATCGTACTGCTGTAGTTAACGATTTCTTTCGAAACACGGGATATAATGAACAGCAGTACTTCTAGACTTAGTAGGACGGAAAAACTGTGTGATATAGAGCAGTGTTTGAGACCGTGGCTTAGTTTCGCTGAACAGATGAGGAACGGTCCTCTAAAATTTGGAAGTTTTCTAGAGTTCCGGGGGGAGGGGCGGGGTCGAACTTCAACAGCATTTTGGGGAATTTCCACTTAAAATCTCACTTTGATGTCTCGACAACCGTGAAGTTAAAAAAGCTGATGAATTTTAAACTTCACCGAACACTTAGCTGCGCGGTTTGGGTCACGTAGCTATTCGCTTGTATTCGGGAGATAATGGGTTCGAACCCCACTGACGGTGGCCCTGAAGATGGTTTTCCGTGGTTTCCCATTTTCACACCAGGCTGAACCTTAATTAAGACCACAATCACTTCCTTCCTACACCTAGCTCTTTCTTATCCCATCGTCGTCATAATACCTATCTGTGTCAGTGCAATGTAAAATAAAGCTTCTTACATAATAGCCTAACTGTTGAGTATTTTCATCTATTTACGAGTCTTGTATCATTACCTTTGATGGTTCTTGCTGTGTCTCGGTAAGCAATTTTACACCCGCTTTTATATACTCTAGAGTAGATTGCAGTCCGACAGTGAAAGGCAAAGAACGAGATTCCAACGTACTTCGCCGCACCTCTAAGTGGAGTGAATTACAAGAAGAATCTTAATTATGTTCATGTTGGCCGCATTGCCCCAGGCACTGCACACTTGGCACACGCTCCTCCTTTCCGGCCGTTTGGTCGCATTTATCGTAGCCTGTCATTTTATTGGTTGTATTTCTTTCTCTCTCTCTCTCTCTCACACACACACACACTCTCTCTCCATCTCCCTTGCGAGGCCGTCGTACTCTTCTTCATCTGTAAGAGGACACTAACCTTCATCTGTTTTCATTTATCCAGTCGAGTAGTCCGCTTTTTATCCGCAGCACGTCGCCTGTGTATTTCCATCTGGCCGATAATGCGTATCATTCCGAAGTTGATACGTGGTGAGTTTTCGCCAGTCGATTGAAGACTGCTTGTTGTAATTTTGACATCCAGAATAACGATCGAGTAAAAATAAATACGCAGAGTAGTGTTATTATAATTATTTATTCTGAGGCTGCGTTAGATACTGAAGGTTGCGAGATCGAATTTTGGCTCAGTCTGTTGACGTTTAAAAGCTTTCTCCGTGTCAGGAGATTTATTGCCACGACGCCACAATCTGGTGTTCTTTTAAGAAGAAAATGAACAAGATATTTACTGAAATGAGGGTTATTGAAGCGAAGATGTTTACAAGTTCTGAAAGTTATTCGAGTTAATGAAATGTTTACCGTACTATTCAAGAACCACCACCTACCAGAGTGTGTCATTGCAGTACAGCTAGCTCTTCGAGAAGCACCTGTCATACCATTCCAGACCGCACTCATCGGTTTCCGAATGTCATTATGCAGCGCCACTCTTACCTCAGAACCTTCTATGGAAGAAAAAAAAAACAAAAACAAAAAACAAACCCCATGGTGCAACAGTCTTGAAGGGTCATGGCCTTCCAAGCGACCGCTGCTCAGCCCGAAGGCCTGCAGATTGTGAGGTGTCGTGTGGTCAGCACGACGAATCCTCTCAGCCGTTATTTTTGGCTTCCTAGACCGGGGCCTCTATCTCGTCGTTAGATAGCTCCTCAGTTGTAATCACGTAGGCTGAGTGGACCTCTAACCAGCCTTCAGGTCCAGGTAAAGATCTCTGACCTGGTTGGGAATCGAATTCAGGGCCTCCGGGGAAGGTGCAGGCACACTACTCCTACACTCTTCTGTGAAAAACAGGTTGAAAACACTGGGGCCACAACAAATAACTGGCGGAACCATGGGTACTGCAACAAAAAAGAACGAAGTTCGAGAAGCAGTTGCGAGTACAAAAATGTATTAGAAATGTATGTTACTCCGTGAACCCTAAAACTCCTTCCGTAATAAATCCGATCCTCATTCGTATTTGAGTGAATAATTTTCTATAGTACGCAAGTCCGACTCGTTTAAAAGGAGAGTTTGCTTGCAAAGTTCCAATGTTCAGCAGTTAAGAAAGTATGTTTCTGACGGAGTGTAGCGAACATGTTAGACTTATTTCAACTTGGTGGAGAAGAAATTCAGGGCGTATTTACTTACATATCCAGGCATCCATAAGTCTTGAAACTGTAAAATAACAAGAGACCCTCGAGCTGAAAGTGATATTTTTTCCATTTACTTGAGCTCCTGTCCTTCACCTTCCTGTCCCGCCCTCCTTTGTATATTGTTCTCCTCTTATTTACTATTAAGTTATTTTTCCTGTCTATCATTCCTTTAGTTTTTGGGTATCTTCAGTTTTTGGAGAAACTGCTTCGTCATCTTCCTTTCTTTTCTGATAAACTCATACTAAAACTTTGAGAATAGAGAAATAAATTTCTCTCATCATCATACAGTTATAATTTATTATTATTATTATTATTATTATTATTATTATTATTATTATTATTATTATTATTATATCCCAGATTGTTACATTCTGCTGCATGAAACAGTTTTCAGTCCTGGCTTGGAAGAGGTCTGTGTGATATGTAATTTGTTTCTTCGTGCGCATAAGATAGATATTCTTTTGGGTACGGGAAAACAACCGCAGAATAATTTCGCTTTTCTGACCAATGTTTTTTGTCTAGGATTTGAACTACGCAACTTAGGCTATTCGTTAACTTACAGAGGAAGGCCACTGTAAGACAGTATTTTAATAAAGCTGTGCAATTCAGAGAAACGTTAATATTTTACTAAATACGTTTTAGAAAATATATACATCTTATATCAGTTGTTTCAGAAAAATAACTCTTGTTGTTGTTGTTGCTATTTTGTCTTACGTTGCACCGATTCAGACAGCTCTCATGGCGACGATGGGACAAGACAAGGAAGGAAGCGACTGTAATTAAACACCAGAATTTTCCTCGTGTAAAAATGGTAAACCTTGGGAAAACACTTTTAGGGCTGCTAACAGTACAGTTCGAACTCACTATTTCCCGAATGCAAGCTAACAGCCACACGCTGCGAACCGCGCAACCAACTCGCTTGGTGAAGAAACAAAAATCCTTTTCCTTTCAAACTTCAACATTTATTTATATTGCACACCTGAAATGTATACGACTAGATATATTGCATAGATACGACTGCCGGAAACACAGGTTATTGTTAAATTGACGGTCTGCGTGATAGAATGCTGTACACCCATTGATTAATGTGGCGCGAGCACCAGTTAACATAACAGGTAACAGTCTTTCAGTGTGCGGCTGTGATGACAAATAGTAATAGACTATACAGTATTGCTCTATATTTGTTTTGTCGTTTCACACATTTTAGCTGGCATGCCACCAAATTTGACGAGAGAAAGAGAGAGAGAGAGAGAACACTGCGTTTATAAATTCTAAGAGCATTCATAATTGGCTTGATGCCACGAACCAAACCGTGCAGTGTGATTAATTTGCAATCTGGCTCCTTTTGTATTGTCATGACACTCACCACGGACGATCGCCTTCGGGTACGCCTATACCACATGACTTGGGCAGTTTCGTTTAATCATAGCGTTTTAGTACCCGTGGCCATGGCGAAAGACAGCAGCTATCCACTCACAGCAAATAAAATGGATCATGGCTAGGTGATGTGATGGCCTGACGTCGGTGAAATGGCTAAAGTGCGCCTGGAAACGGAGCGCCCATCAAATGAGGGACATTTCTTGACAGAGGTTCTCAACGACTACTGTCTCATCTAGACTAATGCTCTAAAGCAGAGGTTTTCAAACCGTGCTTCGTGTCTCTTTAGGAAGGCAGTGCCTGTCAACACGAGGATTGTTGTCATACAACCTTCGAAAGCGCTCAGGAGCAAAATGTAGTTTCTGGTTGTTTCCACTCGCGCTCTGTTGGTTATCGACGAATCATAATTTATCCGATTTCTATCGGGTATTGTAATTCTTCTCATTGACCTACATATTTTTTGTACTTTATCTTGCACTTAGTTCATGTCCTTGTTTTTACTTCAACTTGAGAATTAATCCATTGTCACTACATATACAATAGCATAGTAAGATGTTAAATGCCAACGTCGGCAACGACTGAAACATGACTAAAATTGGTCGAAAATCGAATCGGCTCGAAACCAGGAGTTCCTCTTCCAGCTCTTTTCTGTGTTCGGTGGCCTAAGGATACCGATGTAAATTGTAGAATGAGTGGGCTAAGTGTCGAAAAATTCAGTATGCTCATGATGTCATCAACTTTAAGAATGTTTGGGTCCTTCAGAAAGTACCAGAAAATGGTCCTCCTATTTGTAATACAGCAATTGCCCGATCTGGGCCAGTAACTTAGGGGTAATGTGTTAGTTCGATTGATTTTTTATAAAGAAAATAATTTGTTTTACGTCACACCGACACAGATAGGTCTGATGGTGACGATGGGATAGGAAAGGCTTAGAAGTGGAGAGGAAGCGGCCGTGGCCTTAATTAAGGTACAGCCCCAGCGTTTGCCTGGTGGGAAAATTGAAAACCACGGGAAACCATCTTCAGGGCTGCCGACAGTGGGATTCGAACCCATTATCTCCTGGACGCAAGCTTAGAGCTGCGCGTCCATAACCGCGCGGCTAACTCGTCTGGTAGTTCGATTGAAAAATTACCACAATGTAGATTATTTTTCCTGAATCTTGATCATTTTGTTGTAGATGATAATGGTGGTGGTGATGGTATAGTGGTTATTACAATCCTCCATCTTCTTAGTTGAGCACATTTACTTGCACGCCATGGTAGGATTGGTTAGTTGAACAATTCGGAGATCTGGACTTCGAATCTAGGCGTAGCCAATCACTATTCCGCAACCTTTGTTATTTTAGGGAAGTTCGCTGATAGAACCCATTCTACCTACCTGCGGAATTGACGACTAAGAGTGTGTGAAGCCCTTTGATGGAACTTACAGCAATAGATATAATGTGTAATTCGAAACGCCCCGGCGGTGTGTAAGAACGAACATGTGGTTTGATTTTTTATTTTTTTAATTTTTTTTACTGTTTAAGCGTTGGACGGAGTAAGAACAACATGATCCTGGAATACTTACATTATGTTATGTTCGTGAAATTTGTGTCATAACGTGTGTTTTTGAAGTCTATGTTATTGTTGTTACTGTAAGTTTTTGTATTTAAAGCTGGGAAAACCAAAGGAAATCTTATCTCTAGGTAAAGCAGTTAACAATATGAGGATTCGAATCTCGAATTTCTGATCGGCGCAGTTTCATACACTCACTGTTACAGTTTTGGGCTTAACATCTCGTTTTGTCTTTGAAGGCTGATTGTATCGCTGTAGACTCACTGAGAAAGAATGATTAATGTTAATGCATCTCTTGTTATAGTACTCGATACGTAAGTCAAATACATTGAACTATACCTATAGTTCAGTGGTCAAATATCGCCGCCCTATTCTCTCTTTTTTTTTTTTTTTTGGCTCATCACTGCTGCCAACTTGACTAGCAACATATTGAAATCACGAGACATAACCATCAACAAACTAGCCTCAATGTAAGTATCAATAATGAAAGTTCCCTTACCTAAGTGAAATGATAACAAATGATCAATCAAGATGTTCATGAATAAGTCGGTTTTCAAGCTTAGTGAGAAATTAAGGAAGTACTCTCTCTCATCCTCACTCATTTTAATCTTATATATTTCTGCTTTATTTTGATATACGCATGACTATAACCGTATCCTTAGGTGTTTGCCTTGTGTAAATAATTCAGCTCCCCTCTTCAAATTTGCTATTACTTGTCGGACCAAATAGAAATCAGGCTATTATACACACGCAAATATATTACTATAAGAATACACAAAGTAGAGGCGGCAAACTATCGATAGTAATCGCCATCGATATTTTCCGATATTATGAACTCTACTATCGATAGTAATCGATAGTTTTCAAAAAGTGGAACGAATAATATCATTATGCCTGAAAATAGAATATTTATTGAACACAATACACAAAAAATCAGTAGAAAGCACAACTATTTCATGCTATGTAATTTCTGAAGTTCAAATCGGAATTACTCATAAATCTCTTCAGTGACCGCCCGAGAAATTCTCGTTCTGCTGCGGTGTTCATTTTGCGATCGCCCGGCATTTTCTCAGGTATTGTAATGTATTTGGAAAAATGTTTTACAGCAATCTCAACAGATGGCAGGAGAGTTTTCAGTTGCTTTCATGATGTCTTTGACCTTTCGCCTACATACAATCCCTGCAAATTGTACAAAAGTCGTGACAAGACCAGGTTAGGCTAAGTTGATAACGAAATTTCGTTCCATTTGAACTGAACTGATCTTTTATAGTGGAAGTAACGTTGCTTTGCTTCTCGGAGGAGTTCTTGCACATTTTTCTTGCTTTGTTAGACATCCTAATCGAATTCTGTACGTAAGTATTGGACGAAATAAGACCGTAATTTCACACCAACTATTGGAAGTTATTAAATGCATTATTCCAACATGCCTCAACTGTACATTTCTGGTATTCCCCAAATAGATTTACAATCCACAGAAAAAATGCTTTAATTATACCCACAAATGTAACACAAACATGGGTGCCCATCTGACAGTTTGTTGGGGAGGGGGGGGGGGGCAGACCTGGGGGCACGTAATATTTTTTATATTTTGGAAGATAAATGGCGACTTGTATTCTGCGGTAGAATAACCCACGGTATCCCCTGCCTGTTGGTGGGGGACGGTACTACCGCTTCTAGATAATACTGATAAATCATTTTCTTGAAAGGAAAACACCTGACCATGGGCGCCCGCAAGATCCTTTCCAGGGGGGGGGGGCACATTAACAATTTTCTTGAATATAAAACCAATATAACGTCAGCAACATTAAATTGTTTACAGAAATTTCCAGTTATAACAGATGCTAGATGACTGTCAGTAAGTTCAGTTTATGAAATAATCTGGTATGATATTAAACAATTGAACATCAACATTTCTAGAATTCCAGGGGGGGGGGGCAAGTGCCCCCCTTGCCCCCCCCCCCCCCTTGCGGGCGCCCATGCACCTGACTACACTAGATTTTTGCCTTTCCCTGAGAGCTGGGGGGGGGGGGGCGGCCGAACCTTGCCCCCGGGTATGGGCGCCCTTGAAAACAATGACTGTATCGTGCCAACGTGCCAGATCAACAGTACCGGTAACTGTAAGACGTCGTATCGGCAAGTAGGGTCCGTAAACTGTATGGTTAACGACACTGAGTCTAACCCAACAGTAAGAAAATAACTATAAATCACTACCTTTCGTGTACCCTTAGTGTACCTGCCAATGAGTTCAGTTACACAAACATAACCGAATGGGAGGGAGCTTATGTTTGGCGGGCGAGTTCATATTCGATCACACGATATGTGAAAAAGCTTGAATATAAACGGGATAGGAGATGGACGACAGAGAGTCGGATTTCCCGGTAATCTCACTGTATACTGATGACATTTATATTCATTATTCATCGATTTTGTATCACTTGTATTCCTGAAGTCGTGTTTTATTTAGGCACTGTCACAGCTAACCAATATAGCCTAAGTATTTTAGCCATCGATCAATAATTGAAATTTTTGGAACAGACTGTGCACCTTTAAACTCTTATACTTTCAGTATTCTTTCTGTTTTTGGAATGTCGTCTTAGGTGCGTGTCAGATGGAGTACTATTGCAATTAATTGCGAAATTCCTTATTTCTGTTGTCGCTGTCTTATGTTGTTGCCTGGCCGCATAGTGAAGGTGTTTTAGGGCGCTCTTCCTAATCCCCAAGGTTTGCAAGATCGAATTCCGACGTAATCGATTTATGTTGGGAAGTACTTAAATCCAGAGACTTCTTTTGTCGGTTATTTTAGAAGTGAATTCAACCCAAGGGTTAACAATCACCGTTATTGGGAATTACGGTGAAACTATAACGATAAAACTGGTTCTCATCAACTTAAATTAAGATCCTCTGTTGAGAAGCTGAGCTACGAAGTATTAGCATTACTGGTGACACAGAATCTGGTCTCTTTCGCTAATATATGTTTCTGGTTTGATTTCCAGATATAATTCCCTAATCAGGAACTATTGTAATGTAACTTCCGGTGAAAGATTTGTCGTAATTTTTTTAAAGGCTGGTGGGGGGATAGCTACTCTAGTTTAAGAATTGGCAATTGGTATGAGTTGCTGATCGTTCCTGAAGATATCTACAGCAAAAAGTATGAGCAGTGAAGTTGAACTCAATATCTTTTTAATAACATTTATGGTTACCCTGTTCATCTTTTTTGTAAGAATGGATGACAACAATGTTTCTACATAGAATTCTTACATGATTTGATGTTTTAATTGTAGGATGGGGACTACCTGGTAGAAAAGGAGTATGAAGGCCCAGGTCGCTGTCCCTTCGATCCAGATCATAATAGCACAGCAGTATATAGTGGTAAGTACCAGTTAAATTAATTTTGTTTTGAAGGTAAATTATAAAGCTTGGATAAGTGTGTTTGTTTAGGATTTTACTAAATGTGGTGTAGTAGTGTGTCTTCCTCTTCATATTTCCTATTGAACCTTTCTTTCTTTCTTTCTTTCTTTCTTTCTTTCTTTCTTTCTTTCTTTCTTTCTTTCTTTCTTTCTTTAATTGAATTCCTTTCACATTTTGTGGAAAACATTCAATATTTTAAAATTTTGTTTCATATGGGTTTGATTGTTGTATAAACTCATAACTATTGTCCAACTAATTCATAATAACAGACAATTAATAAATATGGATGAGGATAATATGAAAACAACAACAATGATGCAAAAGGCTGGTGGTAGTGGTGGTGATTATTCTTTTAAGAAGAAGTAGAACTAGGCAACCATCCTCCATATGCAAAAGGCACACAAACCCTTAGTAAATTAGGAATACAAAAAATTAAATGTTATGTCATCACTTATACTGACAGATGTGTGCATTTTATATCTGTGCCTATGTAATTCACATGAATGATATCCATGAATAGAGTAGCCTAAGGTATCTTTTACAAAGTTACTCATATGTGACAGGCATGGGAACAATTAAACAGACAGTAA
Organism: Anabrus simplex; assembly: GCF_040414725.1. Classification (NCBI taxonomy): domain Eukaryota; kingdom Metazoa; phylum Arthropoda; class Insecta; order Orthoptera; family Tettigoniidae; genus Anabrus; species Anabrus simplex. The sequence goes on from NC_090269.1 coordinate 130,107,155, forward strand.
ATATTCCTTCTAACATAATTTAAGTTTGAAATTTTAGAAAGATGATTTGAAATGCTTACATTTTTATTTAGAACAGCAGTGTCCAGAAATCCTTTTCACATACATTAAAATTTGTGTACACTGTTTGCATAAAGGTTGTTTTGTCTCTTTACTGTCAGTAAAAGGAATACCATCTGTATTTATATTATAAATTAAAATCCCATTGAAAAATAATGTGTTGTATGTAGGATTTAATGTACTGGTAATACATGTCATTATAAATTCATATATCCTTATCCCAGGATTTATGGAACCAGATTTTGGCTTTTATCCTTACTTTGTTCATTTCTTACATTTTTTGAATGCTACTGTCACCAAATTTTGTCTTTTTTTTTTTAATTAGTAAGGCACTTTAATTGTTGTCAGTTTACTTTGAACACTGAAATCTATTCTTGGATAAATCCTTTTGTAAACATCATTTCATGAATTTCTTTCTTCTAGAATCTATGCTGTACTCTGCCACAGTTGCTGACTTTTCTGGCACTGATCCCCTTATATATAGAGAACCATTGCGGACTGAACGATCAGATCTCAAACAACTGAATGGTAAGATATTTATCTTCAGAATTACTTTTGTACATTTCTCTTTTGTGGTGGCTTAACACTTAAATATTGCTTACTTGCTTTGTTTTGCAGCACCTAACTTTGTTAGCTCGATGCCCTATGATGACTTCATTTTCTTCTTTTTTCGAGAGACTGCTGTGGAATATATAAACTGTGGCAAGGTAATATAAATAATGTACTTGAATCAGATTTGGACAAATCTCATGTGTTTCATTGATTACTTCAAGATTAACTTATTTGTAATTGCTTTATTTTCATAATGAGGACCTTACAGGAGACTTAAAAAATGTATTCCACATACACAGCATTACGATATTGTCATCGCACTCATGATGATTAAAAATTGGAGAAATGATTGTTACATATCATTTTTAAACTCTCCTTAAATGATCTAAGCAAATGATACGGAAAGAAGTATATGTTATTTCACTGCAAGATGTCTTTATTTTTACAGGCTGTGTACTCCCGAGTTGCTAGAGTGTGCAAACACGATAAAGGAGGTCCACACCAGTTTGGAGATCGATGGACATCTTTCCTTAAGTCCCGTCTCAACTGTTCCGTCCCTGGGGATTATCCTTTCTACTTCAATGAAATTCGTAAGTTTATTAATAGTTATTCTGAATCATGGTGGTGGTTCATTAGAGCCCTTGTAATTTAAAATTAACCCTCTGCTGTTTAACCCTTAACGAGCATCAAAACATGTTTGGGACACAACTGGCATTGTGAGGTCCCTAGGACTGCACAGACTTCAAGCTGTATACATTTTCAAGTTCTTAAAAAGAAAGTTGGACTGTCATCACTTGATTTATGTTGTCTTGTGGTCATTTAAAAATAACTTTACAAAGTAGTTATTTAAATTTTTAAAGTAAGCATTCTGTATATATGCACATTTAATTTGATATGATTTTTTAAACAAATTCTCTAATTACATAATCACAAAATGATTTAAGGCTCTTCAAATTAAATTTAAAATAATTTTGCAAAGACATACATTCAGTGAAGATACTTCAGAGTTTAATTTTCCTAGTTTTTGAAGATCATGAGACATCACATTTCAGAAAATTTCTCAGCCAGTGCAATTGGTAGCAAAGAGAAACATTTCAGCACTGTGGAGTATACCAATAGACCTAAAAAATAATTAATTCCTGTTGTATTAGTGCCTCTGAGTTTGTTTCAGTATGGGTTGGAATTATTTTTTGTCCAACATTTAAATACTGAAAATCAAATTCCATGAAGCATGCGGTTCTAACATAGTGGCAGAATGAACAGCAGATTGCATAGAAGGTAGGATCAATATAGAGTGCGCAGGAATTCCCCCATTTTTTGTTGGTTCCTCTCATAACCACTATTTTCAATTTCTACTGCTTCAACCATGCCACTGTCAATACAGTCAGTGGTCTCAGGTGTATCTTCAAAATCCTTGCTATCATATAAGTTCAAACATGTTTTGTAGTCACTTTGCACATATTAATATTCTCCTTGTCGTATGAGATAATGCGGTATGGGAAGAAAATTAGAAATATATTAATGAGCATCTATTAAAAATTTGTTTCAGTATCATGAACAAAATCTTAGTAATAGTTTAGATTTTTATGTCTTAAACTTTATAAATTTATAATATACATATTCTCTATATAACATAGACTCGTAATATGCTGTTTTTCTCTCGACAATGAAACATTGATAGAAGACATAATGTGGAAGTTTTCAACTTCAATATTTTATTGGAAACTTAGGTAATGTGGTGTCCCTTTCAGGAACTACACACTTTCAGCAATTGTGTTACTATGCTGAAATGATTTGGATTCATTCAAGGAAATTGCATTGCTTTGATCTGAAGCATTTAGATTTCCTAGAATTTGGATGGTCTGGTTAGATTAGAATTCATGAAGTTTGTGCATTGTTTATAATGTGAAAAATATTATGAAATAAGAACCATTTGACAAATGTTTATGGTAGTGCATAAGTATATATTTTGTAGAATGAGAACATTCTAATTGTGAGAACATCCTAGTTATATTTGTGTAGTGAGGAAATCTTATGGAAATATCTTCCTCTGTTAAGGTTTACCGGTCAGTAGAATTTGCTATTTAGTCATATTGTGAAATTTATACTATTCAGTCACATTCTGAAATTTATATATGAGGTAATAAGAGATGCATATATTTTTTAGACTCTGATCTTACCATTGTAGATTTTCATAAATTTTGTTTGTCCATTTATATGTAATTTCAGTTTTACAAGTAAATTAGGTTATGAATAATTAAATATTCCACAACTAGTGGTAGATGGTCCTCACTGAGATTAAACAGCTTAAGAGTTTGTCAAAACTTTACACTTTATGACTAATTATTTTCTTTTTAAATCTCTACAGAGTCAACAAGTGAAATAATTGAAGGCACATATAACCAACGAGCGGAAAAGCTGATTTATGGAGTGTTTACAACTCCTGTCAATTCTATTGGGGGTTCAGCGGTCTGTGCGTTCAGTCTTCGGTCAATTCTGGAAACATTTGAGGGGCCATTCAAGGAACAAGAGACAATGAATGCCAACTGGCTTTCAGTGCCAATTCTGAAGGTGCCTGAACCAAGACCTGGTCAGTGTGTCAATGACAGCCGCACGCTTCCTGATGTATCGGTCAATTTTGTTAAATCTCACACTCTTATGGATGAGGCTGTTCCTGCGTTCTTCACTCGACCCATTATAATCAGGATAAGTTTACAGTAAGTGCTCCCTATGTATTTTATTTTATATTCTCTGTAAAATGAACTAAGTTAATGGTTTATTCGTTAAAAGACATTTCTATCCCGGCTGTTTTCAAAATTGGCTCATAGCAAACAAATAATCCAAATCTCTGAGGAACACCAGCTCATGTAATACTATTTGTTGTTTGAGGCCTAACAGCATGATCATTGACCCTGGTCATGTAATAAATTGTACTTGACGCTTAAAAAGCTTGTCTGAGTACTAAGATATGCTTTCACAAAATTGTTCTTGATCAGTTTTCAGTTCTATAATATTTACTGATTTTGCTCACCACACTGCAAGAAGTAAATTTTAGTGCTAATTAGAACTATAGATTCTTACAAATGTGTATAGGTATGATTAAAAAACAATGATTTTTACATTGATGAGCAATTGAATTAGAAACAGCTGTCATTTTTGCAAAATGTAACAGTATGGCATAGCGTGACTGCAATGTTGTCAGACATTTCACCACAGGATGCGCATTTGACTGTGGCCAGATTGTCGGTGCCAGGTGTATGGGTCATTCCTTATCTGAAGTTGTGCAGGTATTGTGCGTTCCAAAGGCTACAGTGTCAAGAGTGTTTCAAGAGTACATGGATTCGAGGAACACCACCACCATCTGCGTCAATTGCCACGGAGTACAGTGTGTTGATGACAAAGTTCACAGTCTGCTTGCTCGGGTGGTAAGAGGTGATAAATGGGCCTAGAGTGCAGAAGGTCAATAGCGAATTCAATGCTGGATAAAACAAATTATGAGCAGCTGTGCCATCCGGAACAATCTCCTCGCAATAGGGTACAGGAGTCACCTCTGCTCACTGCACGTCTGTGGGCAAGGGAACACTGCCTTTTCAAGCATGGAAAAAGGTTGCCTCATCAGACGAGTCAAGGTACCAGTTGGTACACAACGATGGCATGGTACGAGTGCATCACCCAGCACACAGTCCCTCACCGACTAGTGTTACTGGAACATCCTGTCTGATCATGTCCACCCATTTGTCACTTCCAGCACCTTGCAGTAATAAGACAAAGCTCCAAAGCAATGCTGCTGAATTGTGGCCAATAGTTTCAGTGAACACTCCCCAGACATGAGGATGCTTGCCTAGTCCTGAAGGTCACCTGACCTTAATTCTAGTGAGCACATTGGAGGCGTTATCGAGATGGACCTTCACGGACCCTGCTCCGACCAATCTCCATGTGTGATGGGAGGTTGTGCAGCAGTCATGGTTTAGTATGGGTCCCTAGTGCCTTCTTCATCTTGTGGAGTCCATATGATGCCACATCACTGCCATTATCAGGCAAAAGAGAGGGCTACCTGGTACTAGCTAGATATCTCTAATTCAATTACTCATCAGTGTATATTTAACATAGCTGTAATCATTCCGGAATCACTCCATTTGAACCTACTGCCAAAATGATAAAAACTGGTGTGATATATCCATGTGGTCAACGTAACACACGCACATTCAATCCTGTCAGATGAAACAAAATAGTGACATCTTGGTATGACATAGAAGATTTCAGTGTACTATTTCGTGATCAGGGAAATGTTTCAATTTCCCAAGAATATTTCAGTTATGTTAATAATGTTCACATAGAGCTGAGGAATGTAAGATGAGACTTAATATATTATACTACAGTAATAGAAGTTTTAAAGAAGTATTTGATACTGCAATACTTTTCACTTACCAGTGGTACAAAAGTCATACTTCCTACAAGTTCTTCAGAAAATTGATAAGAAAGCACATGTTATATTACTATTGTAGTAGTGTTACTCATGCTTCATGAAGGAATATTCCAGCTGCTTTTACTATTATTGGTATACAAAATTTGGCCTAGTGTATGATTGATGATCAATCCATTAAAATGACTTTGACGTCTATTTAGAAACTGGGAGGATCCAAGTCCCTAGGGCCAATTAATATCTAATATGAAAGCTTCTATGAATTAAATAAGTTGCCTTACCAACCTGTGTTCCCAGAATTCTGCGTCATGCTTCTCACATATGTAGTCATTATATAATGGATCTTATAGTCATATAAGTCCCTTCTTATTCTCTTTCTGACAGAGTTCATAAGTCTCTTTGTTAACCTACCTGCAGTCAGTTTCTTCATATGGATTCACCATCTAGACTGTGCATATAGACAACTTCATTCAAAGTTCTATTCCTTATGTGATCTTTCTCACTCTTTCTCTCTGTTCATTATTGACCTTCTGCAATTGTTTTCACCTGTACCATCAATCATTCTCCATACTAAAAGTTTTATTTTGTCCTCCTAATGGTGGTTTATGTGTATATTGTAGGTATAGATTCACGAAGGTTGCTGTGGATCAACAAGTTAAGACACCTGATGGGAAAGCATATGATGTTCTATTTATTGGAACAGGTAAGAATCATATTTCTTATGGTAAACAAGAATATAGTTTTACTACTTTTTATTGAGTAATTCTAGAAACTCCTATTGAATATCAGCAAATCATTGATTTTCACAATATATAATGGAAAATCTAAGTTTTCAATGAGGGAATTAGATTTTTCATGTGAGTAGAGCATTAAAAAAATGAGAAGTACCGGTAATGCTTTTCAGATATTTGCTCTATAAGACCATCATTTCATCTTAGGCCTGACACTGAACCAATCAGATTGGGATGTGTGAGGCCCACCTAATGATGCTGGGGTGTATGCAGGTAATTTTTTCAGAAGCCCCATTAGTAGAGGAACAATCTGATAAGTGCATCCGGGAGAGGGGGTTCATTGTATGGTAGATGATGATGCTCATACAATAACAGGTGGTGGTGATTGCTGTTTGAAGAGGTAAAACAGCAGGATTATCAGTTTGAGCACTACCAATGTAGCCTACATGTTCACTAGCCTTTGTCTTCAAATTTACTTTGTTAATTCCAGCATGAGTACTTAAGAAATTGAGCTACATTAAACCATTTTCAAAGTAAACTTTAGAAATTAAAATATTTATTGAATACTGTATAATTTTAAAATTACAATGATTATGGATTAATCTAGTATTGAGTAGATAGTAATGAGCATAGGATGAAGAGAAATGTTGTTGATGACAGACCGATGGGATGAAAAGTAACTCTCATAAAACATAATTTCGGTTGACGTGTTGCGAGCGAAGGTAAGGTCTATGAATGCCCAGTGTAGTCTGTGTCTGAGTGGAGATGAGACCTAAATTGAATTCTTTATTTATTAGACTCAACCGTTTTTGATTGTGGTGAGGATCAGTGTTGAAATGTCTCATTATAACGACAGACATTTTTGTAGAATTTACGAACTTCATCATATAGATCCATGTTGATACAGTTAAAACTAAGAAACAATGTTAGGTTTTGGTCCACCCAATCAATACACATCACTTAACAAGTGAACAATTTAATTAAAAACATATTAAAATTATTAGGGACATGTTTCGTCTCTATTTGAGACATTTTTCTTCCCGCGATCTATTTAGAATTCGGTGCTTTTTATTTATTATATGTCATATTACGATCTCCTGCTGTTTGCAGATCATGTGGCAAGCTAACCAAATCAGAAGACAGTCATTTTATATAACAGAAGCTACCATAGGATTTTAGCAGGTCAAACGACCAACACATTCTTTTACCACATTCCAAAGAGCAACTCTCAGAAGTTAAACAGTCAACACGGCCTTTTACCATAACCATAAGAGCAACAATTAAGGGAGATATTTAATACAAATTATAAACAACAAATACCTGAAGACTGATATACAATGACATAGACTTTTATTCAAGCACAAGTGTGTTTTACAAAAATAAGTGCCTCACCATAGACACTTTAGGATATTTTAAAGTATGTTTATTAGAAAACAAGGTTTTTAACATCACTGCAGACTCCAATTTTAATCAAGTGTTCTTCTCACAAATGCCTGAAGATTATTACAAATACTGGCGTTTTATTCATGCCACCTAGTGTTATTACAAAAGTATTTCACCATAGACGCTTTTAAATATGTACTTTAGTATGTAAGTTTTTAAACACAATTGTGGACGCGAATTGTAATTTAAGTATCATTCACACATACTTCCTTACCCCCAACCTCCCCTCCCCCTCCCTTTTCATTTAAAGCACCTAGAACAATAGGTTTTTTTTTTTAGGATCCCATGGGACATAGTTTCAAGATCTAATGTGCTTACTTTCCAAATGTTTTCATCTAAGATATTTATAAACAGCTGAAGATGACCACTAAGTGGTTGAAACATGTTCTGTGTGTGCTAATGCATTTTTAATTTTGCCTAAGGCGAAAGAAATAAAGTATCGATTAGGTGGCTTTTTAGATTAATTTGTTGATTTGTTGATCTATTTGAGACTTCATCAGCCATAAATCATGTGGTAGATTTCAAAACTCAAAATTCAGAAACTGAAAAGAAAAAAAATAAGGAAGAATCCAAATGCCTTTTTAAGGACTATTTGAGAGTCTTTATATCTTTTGCGTTTCTCTAACAGTCCTTGACATGTCCCTAATGTTTTAAATATGTTTTTAATTAAATAGTTCACTTGTAAATTGATGTGTATTGATTGGGTGAACCAAAACCTAACATTGTTTCTTAGATATTTTGGTGTCAAATTCTGCGTAATCTGTGGTGCTCTTGTTGCCCCTCTATGATGTTTAACCCCATTTGCCGATGCCAAACTTGCATAAACACTAGTCGAGATAACATCAGTCTCTCTGTTATTGTGTCCATTGGTAGAAGGTATTTGGACCTAGGTGAGTAGCGCAACCCATTTGATCTAGAGCGCAGAGGCACCTTCCCTTTTGCATGGTGAGCGTGGTGGTCAGTTGGTAAATCTAGTTATCGGGGTATATATTCTGTAAATTTTATTGTTAAAAGCCTCTATCTAATTATGCTACTGAATATCCTTCCTTCATATTTCAGTAATTTTAAATTTTGTATTATCAGTATTTTTTACGGAGCCTCCGTGGCTCAGACGGCAGCGCGTCGACCTCTCACCACTGGATACTGTGGTTCAAATCCCAGTCACTCCATGTGAGATTTGTGCTGGACAAAGCGGAGGCGTGACAGGTTTTTCTCCGGGTACTCCAGTTTTCCCTGTCATCTTTCATTCCAGCAACACTCTCCATTCTCATTTCATAGCATCTATCATTCATTAATAAATCACTTTGGGAGTGGCGACCCCATCGTACTAACAGCCTATATCTGCTTCGTTCATTACATCCCTGACCCGGTCAATGACTGGAAAACAGGTTGTAGGTTTTCATTTTCAGTATTTTTAAATGTAATTTTGTGGTTTCTAAAATGGTAGGATCATATTTCTTTCCCTGAATCAAGGAAAAATGATAAAGCAAGCTAAATAGGGCACTTAAAAATAGAAGGATTGTTTCTATAGTTTTCATAGTCCTAAACATGATGCTTACTGGAAGTACAGGAAATAAGTTTTGTTGAATATTTATGTTATCAAGTTCTTTATCTAATTGAAAATTTTATTTTTATTTTTAAGATGATGGTAAAGTCATCAAGGCCTTGAATGCAGCTTCGTTTGACTCGAGTGACGATGTGAATAGTGTCGTCATTGAAGAACTGCAAGTGCTGCCGCCAGGGGTTCCAATCAAGAACTTGTATGTTGTACGAATGCCTGGAGATGACAGTAAACTCGTTGTTGTGTCAGATGATGAGATCCAAGCTATTAAGCTTCATCGGTGCAGCTCTGATAAGATAACAAGCTGTCGGTACGTTTGTTTGTTTGTTTCACTTTAAATTTCTTCTGTACATAGAGGCTCAGTGTTAAAAGATTTTTCCACAAAAAATTATCTGGCGAGAAGTGGTTGTAACCCATGAATTGTCTAAGTATTAATTGGGTATTAATTAATATTACCCATTAGCAGAGTGTTCAGTAGGTTAACTTGTGATGATGACCTTCCATTAAATGAAACATATAATAGTAAAAAGTGTATAATTAATTCTTGTGAAATAACTGTTCTGTGTCACTATGCCTTTCTTATTGTGTTTCAGTGAATGTGTAGCATTACAAGATCCATATTGTGCTTGGGATAACACTGAGCAGATCTGCACTGCTGTAGGATCACCTGATTGGAGTGCAGGCAAGAAGAGATTCATCCAGAACATTGCTCGTGGTGAACACAAGGCCTGTGGACATGTGCAGACAGGTAAGTAATCTCCTAAAGTGTTCTCTGAATGTTATATTTTAAACTCTTTTGCTGCAGCATAGTTGATATATTTTATGAGCTGCTTATTACTACAAATGCTTTCTACCACTCTGGGGCACTCTTCGTTTAGCACAGAGTGTCGTCATAGGCTTCTCATGTCAGTTAGTTGTTTATTTCATTATTTTTATTATTTAAGGTATTACTTTCATTTATTGTGAAGGACTCATTTAAGATATAGGTGAGAAATTTATATTTCCAGATACAATGCAGCAAAAGAGTTTAGACTTCATAAATCAAGCTGGATAAGAAACAGTATAGAAAGGAAGAGTGATTTGAGGTGAAGTAAGGAATAATGCAAGAGACTTTCTTGGTAGTAAATTAGAACAATAAAAAAAAAGTGGTATCTACATTTTTTCTCCTTTCTAAATTGCATATGGTACTTGAATTTACTTTCTCATACGTTGCTTGGTCACTTCTCAGTGAGTTCTACAGTGATTTCCTTGTCAGAATAAGATGAGTCTATCTATAATTTTATATTCTAGTGTTTCATTATAGAAAATTTGCCATAAAACATATATTTCATAGGCAATATGGGCTGGGTTTTTAGTTGTTGGAGTAAACAGTGCTTTTACATTGTGTAGGTTGTGACGTTCTGTGCAACATAGTTAAGATATCTTGAGAGCTTTCTCCAAAACTAATATTTTCATCCCGGTTGAAAGAAAAAACTACCAAACGATGTCTGTGCATAGGCAACACTGCACCGAGGAGTCGATCACATCAAACAAGAAAGGAGCAGAGTGAGCGGAAGCAGTACTGGGGGGGGGATAGTAGGAGAGGTTTACCGTGGTAGGTACCAAACATCAAAAAAGAACACCACGTTACAAAAAAATTTTAGATGACCAAGTGTATTGGAAACAGCAGCTTTAACGAGAATACAGTACACACCAACATTTTTGGAGAAAATAGATCCTCAAATATATCCTCGACATTTTAGGAAAGTATCAAAGGGATAATTATGCTAAACCTACAGAATTAAATTGACCAATATATATACAAGAGATTAAAAAGGAACTGCCATGCAAGGTCCGTGCTTTAACAGTTTTTCCAAAGTTATACAGATAATCATCTCAGATGATATATTTGTTATGTAGAGTTTTAAAACCTTTGAAAGAATAACTCTTTTTTTTTTTTTCAATAAAATTGGTGAAAAAGTTTATCACAATATACACCTTGTTAACCAAGAAGATATAGTCCGAGCAAAAATCCCAGGCATTGATTACAAAGACAAAATAGCTCGGGTCCCCGTTTAGAGGAAACGTTTTCGAAAGGGGACTAACCCACAGATAAGTTTGGACAAAATTACAAAAATCGGTACATAGAACACTGTGTCAGCGTGAATCTCGACCATATAATGGAACTAGATCACAAAACCAGTTTTCTCAATTATTATTATTATTATTATTATTATTATTATTATTATTATTATTATTATTATTATTATTATTATTTTGAAAGAGAGGTGTCACACACACAATCACCTCAAGTGATAATTATTAATATTATTATCTGATCAAATTTGGAGGGAACAAGTACACTTTTACCATGAAGATCAAGAAATATTTGGCCACACACACAAAAAACAAAAACAAAAAAAAAACAAAAAAAAAAAAAACGAATACGCCTCCAGGGCGCCCTAATATTAAAAGCATATACACCTAATAAAAGAGAAAAGGGTAGGGTAAAAAGGAGGATCAATACAATAAGGATAAGTGAGGATGAAAAGAAAGGAAACTCCGACTGCGTAATGCTGGAGAATGTTTGATCTGCGAATAGATTTTTTTCAGAATCGTCTAAGGTTGTGAAAGTTCCGTTTGACGATGTTTAGGCTCAGTCCACATCACTAAGTGTTCAGCACTAAAAATCAATTAATCTTAATCAGTTTGAAGGTGGCAAGGAGTTAGACTCGAAACCAAAGCCTTGAAAGTTTTCATAGCATGCCATCACTCAAAATGCCGAAACAGGCCGAGTTTTAAGTTTCCAAAACAAGTTTAGTAAATGATATGTTTAGCTCACCAAAGTCCTTTCAGAATAACTCCATCAGCTGGTAGGGGAGAAAATGGCGCAGCACACGGGAAGCCGTGCGAGGTCCGTAGTCCCTCCACACACACACTCACACACACTATTTACAGAAGATGATGCCAGTCTGCCCAAGACGGGCCAAGCAGTCCAATATATACACGCCCGGAAGCGAAGACCAGTTCATTCGAGAAAGATCATGTGACGTGGCAGATGACGTAGTAGGTGCGAGGCAGACAGAAAGACAGCAGTCAGTGTGTCGAGAAATGTCGGAGGGTAACGACAGGTGAGCAAGGTAAGGTAATTCCGATGATAGGAAGAAGTATTGATAACCAGAGCAGATAATAATAATAGCATTATAGTCTTGTAGAAACATAAAATTGTAGAGTATGTGGAGATATATATGCGACGAAGTTTGCAGAAATTCGTAGAACATCGATGGAGAGGTTATGGCAGTAGCACGTTACAAGGTCCTGGTTGGTACAGTTTCTAATTTTAAATAGATACAGTGCATTTAACCCTTTGAATACAGCTTCCTTAATGAGGGAATTATTTTCTTCTCATGATGCTCTTGATTAGTTAATGCTACCATTACACAGTTCTTTCACATTTAAAAGAAGTTACCATAAATGGTAATAAAATCAAAATAGTAACTCATTTTAAATATCTTGGAGAAGTAATAACACATAACCTAAATGAAAAAGTTTCAGTCTAAACAAGAACAAATAGATTAGCTAAAGCACAAAAATTAACATGGGATATTTACAAAAAGAAATGTTTATCAATAAATGCAAAAATAAAACACTACAACACAGTTATAAAACCAGAATCTACATATACAGCAGAAACACTTTTTCACCTGAATGAACAATCAAAGACTGACAGACTTCAGAAAATTGGAAGGAGGATTGGAAGAAACAGCATCAACAAAAAATATCAGAAAGATGGACAGTGGCAGACAATACCTAACAAAGTCATTTACAAAGAGCTAGAACCCATTACAGATATTATGCATAAGAGGAGACTGGGATTCTTTGGACATATCATGAGGATGCAGGATTCCAGACTTCTGAAAAAACTAGTACAACACAATTTCGTCTCAAAAAATACCACAACTGGATGTTGGATCAGAGAAGTAAGGGACGATCTGAAGGAAATAAGCCTTACAACAGAAGACACCACAAATAAGATAAAATTGAATACAAATCTCAAGAATACAAACCTCCACTTTACTCTTACATGAAACGAACCAACAACACGCATATTTTCAATCGAGGAAAGGGCACAAAGATCAGAGCATCTGAAGAAGTACTGGGAGGACTGCAAAGCCTGAACAATCCCTTCAAAGAAACCTGAACGATGGACTGACTGCGGTCATAAAAGAAGAAGAAGGAGAGGGTTTGAAATTTAATGTTCTCAGTTCTGTACCTATTTTTCCACATTGTATCCAGCTTGGTGTTGGGTCTGATGCCAGGTATATTCTGAGAAGAACCACTCTAAATCTGCAGGGAGTCTTTAACAACGTTCCAGGACATCAAAATACTGCGGCAAGGAAATCGGGAAAGGATAAGGATGAGATAAAGGGAGTGCTTCTTTAAGATATGAGATAGTGGTTGCCTGCACTGATGGGGAACAGATGTGACATTTGTTACCATCAAGTGGACTGATCAAGTAATTGTGGAGCAGTCCTGGAATGAAACTGAGAAAGAAGCCAAAAATCATCCAAAAAACTCTGCCTATCAGAAGAAAAAGACATCTGATATGCTGAACTCCCAATATTCAACTTCTGAAAGCTTCATTATACATAAGTTTTAGAATCTGGTTTGGTCATTAACAAAACTGCAGAGTTGTTTCTTCTCATCACTTCTGTGCTGGATACATTTTGTTTGGTCTTCTTCTCTTAACCCTTTGAAGTCCCATTTATATTTTCACTTGCATCCCTTGCAGGTCCAATTTAAGATCAGGTAAATATGGAAAATAGATTAAAAAGAAGTAGAGTTAGGAATGGTGGCAAGAGTATGGAGAGATTGAAGGAGCTTACTGGGAAATTTAATTCACTAAAAAATTCAGCTAAGGGTAACATGATGGCAAACCTAATTGGCAGGTATACAAATTTTAGGGAGTAATGGAAGGATATGTACAGATACTTTAAGGCAGAAACAAGTTCCAGGAAGGAAATTCCAGAGATCATTATTGGACAAGAGGAGTATGTATGCAAGGACTTAAAGAAAGCAGAAGTATTCAGTCACCCCTATGTACTGTATAGGTACCGTAGTAGTACATAGCAGAGGTGACTAATACCGGCGAAATACTGAAATTTACCTATCATAATAAAGACTTTTATAAAAAGAAACAAACGTTGAATAGCTAGAAAGGCAGCTGGGATTGGTAAGATTGCTGGGGATGTATTAAATACTACAGTTTGGGATATAGTGCCATGTCTAAAATACTTACTTGATTTTCAACGTATTAGGTCGTGTTATGTACATGTAGTACGTGTTGATTACTGTTTGCATGAAAGAGCAGTACTAAATGAATGGAGAGTTGCAATACTATCCTCATTGTACAAGGGAAAGGGTGACAAACATAAAGTGGATAATTACTGACCAATCAGCTTGACATGTGTTGTCTGTAAGACCTGGGAAAGCATTCTTTCTGATTATATTAAACATGTTTGTAAAATTACTAACTGGTTTGATAGAAGACATTTTTGATTTAAGGAAAGGTTGTTCCAGTGAAGCTCAACTTGTAGGATTCCAGCAAGAAATAGCAGATATTTTAGATTCAGAGGTCAAGTGTACTGTATCGCTATTGAACTATCCAAGGCTTTTGATAGGGCAGAACATGAGAGATTACTGATGAAAATGAGGGCTATTGGACTAGACAAAACAGTGGCTAAATGGGTGGCTACATTTCTAGAAAATGGAAAGAGAATTAGAGTAGTTAAAGCGTTATCTGATCCTGATATAGTTAAGGGGTGGTCCGCAGGGCATTATTATTGGACCTATGAGAGTAAAGAACTAGAACCTCGGACAAGATGATGATATATTGTAAAGAGTAGTAAATGAGTTGCAGCATTGTGAGTGACTGCAGTGGGACTTTTTCTTGAGAATTTCAGCCAATGTACAAGGTATTAAGGTAGTAAGTAATTCATTGTTCCTTTTTGAGGTATTTTTAACTTGTCATTTTAACTTGGATTTTAAGAACCAGAATATTCAGTGAAGGGTAGTTAAGTCACTCTTCTGAAAATGCTTGATTTATGTTGTTAATAGTTTATATGTGTACCATTTTAACTGTCAACAGTTAACCAATTTAATTCCTTTATGTTCTGTATGTTCAGAAAGGGGAAAAAGTAATTGATGTGAAAAATATTTTTTTGTACACTGGTGTAAGATGTTGCAATTTATATTCCATTATACATTTCTGGTGATTTGTTTTTTCTTTTTAAAAACAATTTATGAGGACCTGCTTATTTCAAGATGGTAGTTATTTACAGTAAGGATGTTTTGGAAGAAAACCATGTTCAAGTTTTTATAATAGATATTCAGAAACTTGAATCTACAGCTTGAGTTCTATATGAATGCTACTACAAGTTATAAACTTCATATTGGGGTCCGATTGAACTACGTATAAGTTCATGAAAGAATTGTCTCGTAGAAGTCCACCTTTATAATATATAAGTTTCATCTCCGTATTGATTTTATTCACAATATAAAGTCTGAAAGTCTCCACCTTATCAATACATTTATTACACACTATCACTCACAGTACCGGTTTCGCCCCTCTGAGGGTCATCCTCAGCTGACGATCACAACATGCAGTTTAAAAACATCACATAGGAATGTTACATAGTCATTACATTGTTTTGGTTTTGACAAACCGTCTATAGTGATTGATATAGTTTAAAAAACTTAACATATGTTAAAAGTACATTTTTGGATTATAGATATGTCATATAATATGGGAAGACATTATCATTTTACAAATGTTTCCAATCAGTATAAAATTTAAAACTTAGTAGTATTATTGGATGTACAATATGTTTGAAGTATCTATTTTTCTACATTAAAACTTTTAACTAAATAGATAAAACATTTTGGTGCAAGTTGGTTCTTGTGGCGTATTGTATATACACTACTGTATGTTGTGTGATCACCGTGTTCATTTATTGGTGGTGTAATGGTCTGAAGTGACATGAATATTATATAAAATAGTTTTCGATGTGAGACTTCGTGATGTATATGCATAAAACTTCTAATTTATGCTAAGATTGAGTTGATGGTGAGATGCGGGTTGTGAAAGTGGAAGTTGTTTACAGTGACGTGCTTCCTTTAATTGTTTTAGTTGTTAGTTGTTAGTAGTTTTAGTTGTTTACAGTGACGTGCTTCCTTTAATCAGTTAAGACAGAGTAGAAGAGGGGACTTCGAGAGAAAGTTCTTCCTGTGGCTCGATATTATGTTCAGTGCAAAAGAAATTCCGGTTGTGGTGGGAGAATAGTCCACTTGTCGTCCACACTTTGCTGCTGACAGCCTAGGTGCTGCCTTGGCCACAGCCAGATCAACACACTGCAGCACCTACCGCTTTAAAAGGTGGATTTCTACGAGACAATTCTTTCATGAGCTTATATGAATGCTATTCAAGAATTTAAATTTTTAATTGCGGGTTATTAAATTTCATCATTGTTATGGTAAGTGTTGGTTAATGCTGCATATCCAAATTTCAGTGAATAAAAAAGGAAAGAAAACTGCCCCCACAGTATGCATCTGTCTTGTTAGAAAATAGATTGACTGGCTTTGTAATGGCTTCCAGTGACAGGATAAAATACAATTACTGATTAAGTTATTGATTGCTTGACATATCTTCTGAATAGGTAGGCCTATATAGTGTTTGTTTAGTGTTGAATAAGACTGTAGCACAGCCTAGAAAATCCTCGGTAGAGTGCGTTAGAATAAAATGAGTGATAAAGAGGAACAGATTGCGCATGTAGCGTACATATTGCTATTGTTTGCAGTTAAGAAATTAGTGAATGAATACAAAATTATTGAATAAAACACTTCATCAGAATGAAAGGTTGCCTTTGCTGGTATCTGATTAGATTTATCTTGCATGAATAATGTAAATAAATTGTCGAGTAGTGCATTGCTTTCTGTGCGCTGACTTTTGAAGCTTGCATACCCACTCTTCCTTACAGAGGAGGTAGTTCCAGCAGTTCCCAGTCAGCAGGCTACAAAAGAAAACGGTGAGTTGAGTCACGCTTTAACTTATCCTCTCCTAGTTGTATTGTGCAATTAAGTTAGATCACATAGGACATCAAAGCATGGCAGATTGCATGTTCCTAAGACTGAGTATTTATTGAGAAGCAGTTTAGAGGGTATTTATTTGTAAGTATGCATATTTTAGGGTATAGAGAAGTGGTCAGAGTGAGAAATCTTGAAGTAAATGATTGTATAGTACTGTATCAACTTCTTGATCTCATTTAATGTTAGAAGCTTAGTTGTACATATTTTAAACTATGTATTGAAAATTTTCTCGTAGGCTTATTAATTTTACCGGCATAGGGATATTGGGTATTTGTTCATTTGAGAAAACAATTCTACTTCTAGGCCTCTTTTAGTTTTTGGAAAAAGAATTCTCATGCAGTTTGTACGGTGTAATTATTAGGTATTGTTAATGAATAATGCCATAGTGTTTGGAAGGCCAGTAACTATTCTAGTTTAAGGAGATGTAGGTTATGTGGTATATTCTATCTTCATAATTTGGTTATTTTTATTTAACTTCATCTAGTCTAGCATCCTTAATTTAAAAGAAAAAAACTTAAATCACAGTGACCTGAAACTTTTCATTCTGCTGCTCTTTTGAGGAACAACACAAGGTAAGGGCTGCTTGCAATGACACAGTGGTCTTACTCTTATGTTTTGAACAAAATAGGCTGACAGTGCACAGAATTACCTAACAGTGGACCTAAATTGAAATGATACCTAAGTTATTTAATAGAAAGAGTTGCAGTCTACTATTGTGACAGCAAGTTGGTGGACAGAACAAATTCATTGTTTATGTAAGTGGGATATCTCACCAAAAATACAAATGACCAAAAGGAGACCGATTTCAAGAAAGTAAACATTTGTAATGGAGACAATTGTGGAAAATGGAGATGATGCTGATTATTATGACATAGGACAGAAATTACAAATATGAGGCATGTATTTTTTAAGTAAGGGCCGTTTGAAAATAACTGCAAAATGAAAGACGATTTTCAAACACCACATTTATTTGCAGATTCTACATACTTTACTCCATTTTTCAACATAGCCGCCAAGTTAGTTTAAACCTTATCATAGCTTACAACTAAGTTTTGAATACCCTCTTCAAAGAAACTTGCTGCCTGCTCTGATAAGAGCAAGAGTTCTTGATCTCGATCTTGTGCTGGGACAGAGTCTGTTTGGCCTTCACCTTTACAGGCGAATGTGTGTGTCTCCATTCCATGCATGCTCTGTTGCTTTGATTTGAGCGTGATATGCAAAACCTATGTTTCATCTCCCGTAATGATCTGACTCAACATGCCATCACCTTCTTTGGCATAACGATTCAAAAACATCATCCAACACTCAAATCTTTTGTTTCTGTGGTTCTCCGTTAGAGTTTAGGAGCCCAACAGGAGCACAGTTTCCTAAAGTTTAGGTTTTCAGAAACAGTTTTGTAAAGCACTGACCTAGACACGTCAGGAAAGGTGTTTGAGAGAGCTGTTATTGTGAAGCATCTGTCCTCGCGAATCTTCGTTTCAAGTGAAGCCACTAAATCGACTATGATCAGAGATGGGCGACTGGAGCGGGCCTCATCACAGACATTGTCACAGCCATCTTTGAAGTCTCGTATCCACTTACGCACTTTGCCTTCACTCATACACCGTACACTTTGAAAATCTGTCGGTGAATGTCCGTAGCAGACAGGTTCCTTGCCGACAGAAACAATATCACTGACTGAACCTCACACGGGGCAGGCGAGTCGTTAATCTTGAACATTTGAGCAAGCACAGAACAGAACCGTACAGGTTAGCAACAGAGCTGCAACCGAACACAGTTGTTCCTGACACATGCCGGCACATGACGCACACGCTCTTTGCAACGCACTGGAACTACTAGTGTCTACAACTAAATGACCCTTACTTAAAAAGCTCGCCTCGTAATAACCTTAGCATCACTGAATAGAAAATTGAGAGAAGGAAATTTAACACATGCGTCTTTTATAAAATGTGTGGTGTTTCTGCAGGAAGGGATAACCAGGTAGCACAGGCACTGGATCTCAGCCAAAAAATATGGAATTTTTTAGATGAAAGTCACATCCTTGTGATATGTATTCATTATAAAACTGGAGGTCCGATAGTTATAATCACAACATTTACAAGCAGCCCTCGAAAATTGTTTGTATTTCTCACTCACCAGAACATGCATGGTGGGGGGAGTCAAAAAAATATTTTGTTGTAGATTGAATAATGTTGACTTAAAAAATGAAAGGGGGAAGTAAGTCCCTGCTTCCTTTTTATCCTGTTAACGAAGCTGAATCCTCATTCACAAAATAATGTTTTTACTGCAATGCACATGACTCCATAAAAAAATGTATTTGGCTCACCAATCTCACCAAGTCCCTTTGACGATATTTTCCCTTATTTAGTTGACGCCATTCTAATAAAAATTTTTAAAAAAAGAGAAAAATCCATATTTTTATCACCATCAATAAAGTATGACCTAACTGGAGAGTTTCATCATTACCTTAAAATGCTTTTAAGGGTGTTACCTTGAGTCAGGCACAAAAAATCCAGAACATGGCTCTTGGTGTGCATACTTCACTCTCGACTGTATCAAAGCACTTCAAGGAGGGAACCTGTTACAAATTGATTGGTGAATCTTTAACTTTTTTTTTGTTGTTGTTGGTAAAAACTGACTTGCCACTCATATAAATATTGATTCTCATAAGGAACCTGAAATATTTGTCCTGAATAGATAAATTCATAATTCCAATATACATGGTCCGTTATTGGACGTTATAAATTTGCTAACTCTTTCTTGGCTGCCACCATTTCACCCCTGTTGGCTGATATTGCACTAGCCATACGTCTTGGTACTTGTAGGTGTGCTAGTTACCAACTTATGGGCCCAAATCGGCACACTGGGCTGGAAGGTTTGTACTGTATACTAGTACTGTACATGGCTTATTAAGATTGATATTACCGGGCGAGTTGGCCGTGCGCGTAGAGGCGCGCGGCTGTGAGCTTGCATCCGGGAGATAGTAGGTTCGAATCCCACTATCGGCAGCCCTGAAAATGGTTTTCCGTGGTTTCCCATTTTCACACCAGGCAAATGCTGGGGCTGTACCTTAATTAAGGCCACGGCCGCTTCCTTCCAACTCCTAGGCCTTTCCTATCCCATCGTCGCCATAAGACCTATCTGTGTCGGTGCGACGTAAAGCCCATAGCAAAAAAAAAAAAAAAAAAAAAAAAAAAAAAAAAAAAAAAAAAAAAAAAAAAAAGATTGATATTGCATACAAAGGGCACTAGGAAAGTTTTGCAATACGCAAAAACGGTTGGCTGGACACCGCTGTTATGGTGAGGGATGAAAAGAGGGGTGAAAACCGGTCTAGGAGACAGCAGGGCGCGACCTTCACACCAGTTGTTACCAAGCAGTGGGATTGAAAGCAAGTTAAGATGTCAGTGTGGTCTAAAGGTGAATATCGCGCAATTATCCGCTACAATTTTGCTTGTGGATTAACTGTTGACCAGTGCCTGGAGGAAATGACTCCTGTGCTGGGGAAAGACTGTCCACATCGGACAGCAATTTTTCGCTGGTACAAAGAGTTTCAGAGGGGAAATTTTGGGGTTGAGGACGATCCTTGTTCTGGGCGACCGTCTGAATCAGTGACTAAGGAAAACATTGAAGCAGTGAGGAAAATGTTGCAGCAAGAGAGGCAGTTGACATATCGGAAGGTAGAAGAGACCCTCCACATCCCTGCACCAGCTATTCATTCAATTCTACACGACCATCTCCATGTTAGAAAGGTTTGTTCCCTTTGGGTGCCCCATTCAGAGGAACAAAGGGCACATCGAGTGAAATGGTACCGAAAAATGCTAGAACAGTTTGAAAATGGGATTTCACGTAATGTCAATAGCATCGTTACAGGTGACGAAACTTGGCTTTATTATTACGATGTCCCAACAAAATCCCAGAACAAGGTGTGGCTGTTTGAAGATGAGAGTACTCCTGTGACAGGTCAGTGAAGAAAAGGATGATTGCAGTATTCTTAAGTAAACGGGGCATCCTGACTCGGGTTATGCTAGAAACACAAAGGACAGTTACTGCGAAGAGGTACAGTGGAACTTGTCTGCCTCAGGTCATCCAGGCTCTCAAGGAGCTCCGTCCAAGGTCACAGCTCAACACTTGGCTTTTGTGTCACGACAATGCTCCAGCACATCGTGCTAATGTAACAATGGATTTTCTTGCCAGATCAGGGTTGACTGTGCTTGATCACCCTCCATACAGTCCTGATCTTGCCCCGTGTGACTTCGCACTCTTCCCACAAGTGAAGATGAAGCTGAAAGGGCGATGTTTTTCATCTGACGAGGAGCTTCTGGCAGCATGGGATCAAGAGTGTGAAAATGTAACCAAATAAAAGTGGCAGAGTTGGTTCAGTGACTGGTTTCGATATATGGAGAAGTGTATTGAGTGTAGTGGAAATTATTTTGAAAAAGTCTATAGCGTTCACTCACATTACAAAACTTTCCTAGTGCCCTTTGTATACCTCAACACAGGCAAACAAACGAATGCATTTGAAATAAGGCGGCATATAGGTTATTTTTTAACTTTTCTAATAGACCATTTTTTTAGTTGGCTTTACGTTGCACTGACATAGCTAGGTCTTATGACAATGATGGGATAAGAAAGGCCTAGGAGTAGGAAGGAAGTGGCCTTGGCCTTAATTAAGGTACAGCCCCTGCATTTGCCTGGTGTGAAAACTGGAAACCATGGAAATCCATCTTCAGGGCTGCTGACAGTGGGGTTTGAACCCACTATCTCCCGGATGCATCTGCATGCCCATAACCGCACGGCCAACTCGCCCGGTAAATAGACCATTTGACATCTGCAGGGGGGTAAGAGGCCATTCCAGAGTTGAAGTAGAATGGATGTAAAACTCTGATAGGCATTTAGTGGAGCAGGTGGAAGCATAAGCAGGCAGAATTGAAGCTGATGAAGTGTCCGCTTGAAACATCAATGTCTCACTGATGGCTACTGCTGTAAGCTCATGTGCGCATGCGGTTGAACGCAGGACTCATTCGCTGCGCCATCTGTACAGACTTAATGATCCATCTGTGCGAGCGCACTAGGGCGACTAATGTTTTGTCTGGTAAGCTTACAAGAACTAGAAAAGATTCAATAAAAAGCAGCACAATTTGTCCTGGGTGATTTGCACAAAAAGAATAGTGTTACAAAAATTTTGCAAACTTTGGGCTGAGAAGACTTGACTTAGCAGGATGTTCTGAGCTGTTAGTGGAAAAATGATGTGGAATGACATTAGTAGGCAAAGTAGTGGAGCTTTTAAAGGTAGGAATAATAATATGAAGATAACATTGGAATTAAAGAGGGGAAATTGGGCAAATACTCTTTTATAGAATAATTTATCAAGAGAAATGTTCAATAAATTTCCATATTCTTTGAAAACCTTTAAGAAAAGACTAGGTAAACAATTGCTAGGGAATCTGACACCTGGGTGACTGTCCTATATGCAAATGATTTATTTATTTATTTATTTATTTATTTATTTATTTATTTATTTATTTATTTATTTATTTATTTATTTATTTACATAGTGATAGTGGTGATTATTGTTTTATGAGGAAGTAGAACTGGGCAACCATCCTCTACTGAGATTAATCAATGGGAAAATATGGAAGGGGAAATGAAGGTAGCGGCCAAAGGCAGACTAGGGGACGAAGGGCAGGAAAATGAAAAGACTCCCTACCTAATATCGCCAGGGTCAGAAGTGAATAAGAGTTGACCAAGGGAAGTCAGATAGGATAGATGAAAGTGAGGAGTCTGATTGATGTTGTTTGGTTTAGTTTTAGAAGTGGATTCTTAAATGTAGACAGATATGTTGCTTCTTTTTCTGCCTTATTGAATAGTTCATAATTTTCTTTTAATTGAAATTATTTAATCATTTCTCTCTTAATTAGGTTATCCTTTTTAATGTGTTAAACATGTAGAATAGTAGGGTTAATAACATTATGCAACTTAGCCACAAAATATCTTGCGGTAATGTTGTTGTACATGCACAGATGGTTTGCAAAATAAACCTTCTAGTCTTCTCATTTAAAGTACGAGGGGTGTTCAAAGAAGACCGAACTGTGGCTAGAAAAACTTTATTATGTAGTTTACATCATTTCACAGACTGTCCCCTTCAAAATAGTCCCCTGCACTATCAACAGTGTGTTGCCAATGTTTCTTCCACTTTTGGAATGCTTCCTGGAATGCTTCCTGGAATGCACTTTCTTTGATGGCGCGAAGTTGCCTCGTCGCATTCTCCTTGATCTCTTCAATGTCTTGGAAATGATGTCCTTTCAAGGTGGTTTTCAATTTGGGGACTAAGAAAAAGTCTGCTGGAGCCAAGTCAGGAGAATAGGGCGGATGGGGTACAACAGGAATTTGGTGTTTTGCCAGATAACTGCGGACCGAGAGAGAGGCATGTGCTGCGCATTGTCATGGTGCAACATCCAGGATTTGTTTTCCCACAGTTCAGGCCTCTTCCTGCGCACAGCATCTCTCAAATGCGTTAAAACATTCTGGTACAGTTCTTTGTTCACTGTCTGGCCTCGGGGTACAAACTCGTGATGGACAATGCCTTTCCAATAAAAAAACACAATCAGCATCACCTTGATGTTTGAACGACTCATTCGTGCTTTTTTTGGTCGAGGAGAACCTTTCCCCACCCACTGTGATGATTGCCTTTTGGTTTCGATATCGTAACCGTACACCCACGTCTCATCTCCACAAACGTTTTCCCAACTTTGAAGCAGAACTTCACGCACACGCGTTGTTCCTCAAGCTGTTTCATTATAGAATTCGACGAACATGTGACACACGCAATCACTTCAGAGGCTGTAACTCAACTGATAATGCAGGCAATGGAATGCGGAAAGCAGCGGTCTGTTGTCAGAAGTTGCCGCTAGGCGCTGCCACAGTCACAACTCGCTCACTGTTGCGGTTTGCGCGCAATTTACAAAGTTCGGTCTTTTTTTGAACACACTTTGTATATGGCTGTGTGCTGGTATTATTTAAGTTCCTTTAAAAAGAGACCCATCATTGAAATGTCCAAACCAAATGTATGGAGCTAACTTTAGAAAACATAGTTCTGTTAAGCCATATACATTAAGTAGCATGGAATATTATTTATTGGGTGTTCGAATATGGAAGAGAAAAACCTCACAACAAAGGTTATTAGTAGTTTGTCACATTGTGTAGCCATTAATGGAGTGATGCTTGGTTGCAGCTCCCAATTTTACTTCTCAATCACTTCAGCCCATAAAAATATGAATATTTAATTTACAACAGTTGATTCATTAACGTCATAATATGCTAATATCTGTAATTTTATGATTTCTTGCTTTTATTGCATACAACTTCATAAAAGACAAACAGCATACTATACTTGTGTAGCTATATCTAGAAGGATGCTTTTAAATCTGTTATGGTAGTTTGTTTTGTAGAAGTAGTATTATTTTGTTGTATGGGAATGCGATGAAATGTTCCTTAAAATAAATCAGTTATAAGAATGAAAAATGTTGCTAGTCCCTTCCATTCATTAATTTCTTTTTTCTTTTTGAGTGTTTATTTGATGTGCAGTTCAGTGAACTTTAGAGTAAATGATTATAATAACTTAGCATGCAATATAGAAAAATACTGCCATAGATTTTGCTGTTATACATTGACTGATCTCATTCATAAAACATGAATGGAGAAGAATTGTTAACATGGATTGTGCCAGTGTTGGTTAGAAATTGTTTCATTATTCTCTAGAATGAATGAACATTTCATATTTCAAATATTGTTTTGAACTAACATATGAGGACATAAGATGCAAAAGCTGCCAAGTCCACATTTACAAAATTTTCAGAAATTGAGAAAAACGTGCCTCTCTTTTACAATTTGTTCTTATTATGTGAGTATTGGACAAAAGATGTGTAAGGGGTGTGGGAATAATATGAGCAAAGAAAAATCAACATATACCTATTATTTTTGCTGTAAATGTGGATTTTATTTTGGACTTGGAGGGTTTTGTTTGGAACATAGTAGTAATCATTAATTCAAAATTCTGTCATGTAGATGAATGAGAAGCTAAGTCTCTGCAATCAAGTATTTTGCATTAACAGTGAAATATTTCAATAATTAAAAGCTTCTTTACAAGTGTAAATTCAAGTATAAAGTTTAATTGAATTAGTTATGGTTCGCCAAATGACAATCGAAAAACATTCACATTGTTTTAAACTCTCAGATCAGGCACACATTCACTCCCATTCACTTCATAGGGAGATTCTGGTAGATTTTCATTAGAAGCATCGATGAGGTCCTTGTAGAATTTGAGGCTCTCCATTTCTTGTTATTCCATTCCATTGCTTTTTCAGTAGTTTGTCTATGTCCGTGAGCTTTTGTTTTTCAAATGGGCACCATTTGGAAGAATATTAAGAGTAGTGTTTCCTAATCACTCTCCCTTCTTGAGAATACTTTTAGGGATAAACAGATCAGTGCGGTAATGTGCTTCACCCTGAACTGTAACTCCACTGCTTGTTTTTCTCAGTAGTATTCTCTTGTTTTGACAGACATTATTTTAGCAGAACAATCTTCCATATTATTAATACATTTTTTGATAATTTAAACAAATGTATGTGATCTTACGACCTGATAAACATCTGTGAAATGAAACCTATGAACTATGTCACGTGAGACGGATGAGCAGTTTCATTGGCTCCTGTGGACTTGGCGGTTCTTGCTTGAAACTGCAAATTTCTACATGCATTTATAACATAAAATAGTGGGTTTTGCTTATGAGTAATAAAATATAACCAAAGAATTCTTCATTGTGCACATAATGGCGCATAAAGCTTCAAAATGTCAGAAATTGGTCTTGTCCTCATATATAATTTAACTTCTACTCATCCCCACATCAGAATTGCTCTTTTGTTCAACTTCCTTGCATCAAATTTCCTCACAACAAAGCTTGCTGAAGGCATTGTTGTTAATGTTGTTATATGATGTTCAAGAAATTCTTAGTGACTCGATTGTTTACATGTAATATAATGCTTATAGTGAGTTACTAAGTCTTGAACACATTATTTTGACAATATTTTCAGCAAGTATGAAAGATTTGGTATAAATTGTTTCCAGTTCATTAATCAGAGTAGCTATTCCTTATTTGTTTGAGTCTCTTGAACTTTCTTGTAGAATGTGACACTCAGGATACCTTTGACACATTTTTAGTTTGTATAAAAGTGTCAATGAATGGCATTAGCACCTTTTATTTTTAAAGCATTACAATAGATAAGTGTGTAGCCATAGTGTTATTGTGTGGCAGCATAGAGCTAATATTTTTTGATTGCTCCGTCCAGTAGATGAGGCTGTTGTTACGGCTACTTGTTCCCCCTGCGCGTGTGTGTGCCCCTCTCCCAGCAGCAACAGTGCAGCTACGGGTCAGTCAGTCTGCAGTTTCCATTGCCAACTAACTTGCATTTGCTTTTAGCAGGTGGCCGGGTTTACCCAGGGGGAATAACCGGCTCATAAACACCATGGTGTAGTGGTTGTGCACCAACCTTGTTAACCATATAACATAAAAAATTGTATTGTCAACCACATTTAAACAAGCCTGTTTATCGTTACAGCCATGTTAATTGTAATAATGTTCAAGAATTCATTCAATTTTGTAAGTATTTTCATGCTTTATCTTTGCACTGACATCGGGATTCTCTGTAAGCTATCATTTTCAGAGTTTTCTGTGGTCTCTGAATCAAAGAAATTCATCTTCAGAGTATATTATAAATATTCCTTAAAATATAAAAAGGATATATTGAAATGGAATAATTAAAAAATATGAGAAGTCATAATGTTTTCATTTGTAGGTTTCTGGGATGTTTCAAAATACCTATATTATCTAACACATTGGCAGCTGGTCACTTCAAGTGTACTTGAGATATCTAAAGACATTAGTTCTGTACTGATCTTCAATATCAGTGGCCCTCTTTCCATTGGATTTACAAGTTACGGTTTTTAACACGCCTCTTTTAGCCTTGAAATTGTATTGGGAATTCCAAGTTCGACTATAAGCTTACGTAGCTAAGTGATTGAATCTTGATAGGCCATCTCATCCAATTTATTGCCATTTACTGAACCTCCAATGTAGATGCCAAAGTTACACAGATTATCAAAATTACTTCAAATACACTGATAGGAAGTCTGCCATCTGGGCGACAGCCCTAATTGCAGATCAGTGGAGATTGGGAAGTATGCAGGATTGTGGGTCAACATGTTCCAAGTCCCGTATCTGAATCAACAGCAACATGAATTGAACCTCAGCAAGCAAAACACAGTTAATTCTCTAACCATTTACTCAGTGTATTTGCCATAAAATTTTCACAATTCATTAGAAGGAAAATACCACACTTTCTGTGCAAAAAAACATGTTATATCACTAAGTAGTAGCAACGTTGCAAGAATTATTTAAGTTATTACTTTTATGTGAATGAACTGTCACTTGCTTCAAGTTTATGAGATAGCAAATCATCTGTCATGGCAATAGCTTTGTTGTGCATGACAATTACGAGGTCCACAGAGGTTCAGGCTGATTGGTGGTCATGAGGAAAGGTTACAGGTTGCCCAGTACTTGGTGCAGTGCGGCTCAGGAAGTTCATTGTTGGTTCTGTAGTAGCCTTTATGTCAGTACATTCATGTCTTTATCCTTCAACATTTGGGAAGGGATATTTTTATTAATTCTTGATGATTGAATTCCTCTGCATAAATATCATGAAACTAATGCTATCAGAATTGTTATTTAAGAAAACCTTAAAGAATAACCTTAATACTCAGGTATTCATTCATTTTTAATATGATAGTATATTGCCACTGGTGAAAAGAAAGTCTACGGTATTTGGTATTTAATTTTCCTCCTGTTAGACTTGTTCAGATTCTTCTTTAATTTTAGCCTTTCTCTGTTTATGAGAAAGTTATTATTGACAGGAGATGTGATATTTTCACTGGCTTCTCACCTAAATGACCATTGTTTGAACTACTGGCCATTGCATATGGAATTTTTGTATTAAAAGTCATACTTCTGCCAGTAGGTATTCACCTAAAACAGGTTGTCCCATGGCTATAATCATAACGTGTCATGTAACACTAAAAGTTCCCTTCCTTTACATAATTAAGAAACTGAACATCAGAAGCAAGTTTCTTTTATTTTCTGTATAGTCATGTTTTGAAATCATTTGATTCATTTTCTTAATTAAATAGCTAAATTATTTCTTGAAATTTGAGTCACTGTGGTGTGTTATAGTTCAGTGACACATATGATAATCATGACTTAAATTGGAATATTAATTATTTGTATAAATTTAGCCCTTCAGCATTGTTTCAAAATATAAGTAATGGAAAGGAACTAGATTGATCCAAAATATGTTGGTATTATGGAGTATTATCATCATTTTAGGAAACCTAATTTCCTGAGAGCAATTTTACATTGGACCAATTATCCCTAGTTAAAATTCTTAGAAATCCTAGGCTGAAGGGAGTAGACATTTTTCAGATGTACAGATTTTCTGCTGTGATTGATCTTCATCATTAAATGAGTATGGGACTAAGAATTCCCTTCTTTCACCAATGATCTCTTGTGGTGTTTTGGATCTATAGAATTCTGCTGATTTCCTGTAAGCCTCCACTCAACTTTTCATAATGAATATCATTTCTTGATCTTAGATGTGTGCAATGATGTTACTTCATTATCATCATCATCTGTTGTGAAGAATAGTGATGTTGATTGTCATATTTCTCCAACGATCCTCTGAATATCCTTTTTCAGATCCTTTTGATTCTGATGATTCACATTAAAACAAGCTGATAAAGAGCAGATCAGTAAGCTACTTATAAAAATATAAGCTGGAGGGTCAGTCATCCATAAGATTGTAGCCAGACAATCCAGTCTAGTTGAAATGCTTTTAAGGTCTCCCAGCATTACTATTTTATAATTAATAATATTTTCATAAATGAAAAGCTGACTCAGTATGATGAATCACCATTGTTTGTGCAATTGATATAATTATATCAGATTTATTTGCAACAATAGAACCATTAAAGTCAAAAATGTAAAATTACTCTAATTTTTTTTTTCCTGACAGTTAACATGGCTTATTATGAACATTCCTTGCTTTACCTTGAGTTTACTTCTCAGAAATACGTATATGATATGCAAAGAAAATAAATTATTAGAACACGCACATCATCCATAATTTGTTGTCTTAATTAGTAAAAATGGTATTCAATATAATATTTAATATGTGCAAATTATATTTAGAATAGCATCAATTACAAGTTAGGTTATTATATGCAAATTTTGCAACAAATCTGGAAGCTGATAAATACATGAACATTTTTACATTGGATATTTATGATTTCTGAAGGAGATAGTAGTCAGCCAGTAGTATACTCCAGTTCTGCACGATACAATTTTTTTTTTTTTTTTTTTTTTTTTTTTTACATCTTAGTTTTAATAATACCGAGTAAAGTCCTCATCACAATTGAAGTATCTCCTTCTTCCTACCTGCAACCTTGCCCTTGGAACGGGATTGCCAGCCGTATCTCTTCACTGATGCTCTCAATTAACAATATGTCTCTTCTCACTAACAATTATTTCTTCTGTACTGGTAGTCTGGGCATGTGGTAGTTGTCTTTGCTGAATGCTGGTGTATACTGGTTTGATAAATTGTATGCGCATGAGTTCTGTTCTTATATATTTATGTAACTACAGATCACATTAGTGCAGTTGTGCAGTAACAGTAGAACAAAGATACATTTTCTTCATTTTTAATTAGAGATTTTTTGTTCTCTTTAATCTCTAGATGTGGAGAAATTCTATACTGTAGTTTGCATTAACTAGAGTACTAAAATATCATTGCTTGTAATGTAGTTGCATTGATATTTTTGTTTACATGTTAAAAATGTCTATTTAAACTGGACTTTCCTGTGACAGGAAGTCCTCAGTATACTGTATTAGTTTTCCACATACAAGATACTTTGTATTTTGTGATCCATTTGTATTTTGTGAGTGGTATGTAATGCATTATCCTATTACCAGACAGTTTGTGGTTTGCTTATGAAATTATTTCCTAGTTATAAAAATGAAGTGTAGGATCCAGTTTCTAATCACAGTTCATAAGTAAATATGAACTTGAGTTCAACTGATTAACTTGTAGATGACAAGCCATGACTCATCCTTCAGGTAGCCATGACCATATATTGTGTGTTGAAAATTTGTTCTGTCCATCTTTTAAAACACTCTATGTGAACATCTAATTTTCCAAGGCTTTTAAGTATACAGAACATTTAACTGAATAGCAATGATTAGCATACATAATTCAAGCAACATTTACGTACAGTAACTTTGTAATGAATTATACTGAACTGCACATCCAGTGTGGATCTTAAATGTTGGAATAGCTGCACAACCATGTACATATACTAACCCTATCTACTGATTTTGACTTTAATGCATGAATGGTACTATAATAATGAAAATGATGGAATTTACTAGCACTGAAAGTGTAAAGCAAGTGGTGGTTCCATTATTATTTTTGGCTTTATTTTTTTAATTAAATGAAATGACCACTTTTTAGCATATGGTACCTGTTTTAATTTTAATATATTCCCAATCATTTTCATTTTGTTATCATTTGGTGGAGTTATTTCTTATCTTGTGCTATAATGGCATTTGGTTATAGGCTTTCTAGCTCAGCTCATTAACAGTATGCTCTTTCTGTATCAGTCAATTTAGTGGCTTGAACATTGTAGTTCAGTTTAAGATGTGGGATAACTGGTCACATATAGTATATGCAGTAATACAGCAGTTGTTTTCTTAATGTTTGCTGATTATAAATATTCTCTGCCCTGCCTTGAAAGAAAATTCTCACAGTTTTGATCTCACCAATACATACATATTTAAAAAAAAAAAAAAAATTAGAATGAGAAAAGCATAAAGCTATATTTCATCCAAAGCATATATATCTATATGAGTTTACGTTAAAATATATGGCATGAAATTTATGTTAAAAGCTTAGTCATAAATATTTCTCTTTGTTTCATTTTTTATATAGTTTTGTCTCATTTTATTTTTTCCATTACGGTACTGACTACCGTTTTTAAAATTATTGCAGTATGTATAATGCAAGTATAGATTGTTATGGAAATTTGACACTTCAGTCATACATGGTATCTATCAATTGAAGTATTACTCTTGTTCAAATATATTTATTTACAATTTTTGTTCCTTTATACTTTAAAATTTAGAATCTTGGTCCATCATTCTTTCAGAAATGTTAAAAATGTTTGTGATTAATTGAACACAGCCTTTTTATTCTTTTTTTCATTAGCATAAGTAATCATAAAATTAATAATATTAATTTTATTGCACAAAAGCTTCTTAAAAATGCAATTGTTGTTGAATAGGTTACTGATTTTGCTTGACTTTCTCAATACCCTATGTGGAATTGCATTTCATGGCAGAGAAGAGTTTCTTTCAAGGGTAGAAAATAAGATTTATATAAGTAAGACGCTTGTAATTTGAAGACCAGTATCCCAGTCTTAACGGCTTGTTTGTTAACCTGCGTGTTGACCTCTGGCAGGCGATCCCGTTCATTCAAACCACCCGGGCAGCGATAGTGAACCTGATATTGTCAACAACGAGATTGTGATTGAGGTGGACGAAAGCAACTTGTTCCATAACACGCTGGCTGAAATAAATCATGCAGGTAAGGTAATGGTAGAGCATATTCAAAACACAGTTGTTAACACTGCATCAAACAGGTAGTGTGGTTAAGCCTGTAATATTACTGTTGACTAGCAATATTTGTTTCATTTGTTAATATCATATTACCTCTATATCATTTTAATGTTTTAATATACATGGTTTTAAAATTAAATACCTGCTGTCTGCAGAGACCTCGTAGTGAGCTCCCAGTCTATTGACTAATGACATTTCTAGAACAGTCTGTATCCTGAGGCCACTTGCTGTGTTGACGGGGAACAGCTTGCTCACTAAGAGGTCTCAGTGGCCGGTAGTGTTTTCATTTGAAACCCCTATATGTCATAGCAAACTATCAATTATGGATGTTAAAATGCATATAGCCATTATCTCATTTTTTCTTCCTGTACAAGTTGCATACATGAGTTTCATTTCATGATATGAACATTACACAATGGGAGCATGGCTTTTAAATCACATAAAACTTTTTGTTACAATGTATCCACTTCCAGAATGCACCTCATCCTACTCTTCTACAAAAATTTTCTAAGTGCATGAGAATGAACTTTCACCTTCCTATAAGGGGACCTGGATGTCAATACAGTACAAGATCCTGGCTAAGATTTTCTTGCTAATCTTATCTTAGTTCTGTTAATGATTATAACTTCATTTTCATAATATATCAATACTATTTCTGTATTATCAAGCAGAATATTTTGGTTGCCTTTTTGTAATGAATATTGATAGCTGCAGGTGCCTTTTCTTTTTTTTCAGAAACGATTTAATTTAAAACTTATGTATCTTACAGACATATTATTGGTATAAATTTATCATATTAGACCCTAATGGGTGAATTTTTAAAAAATTTGTTATATTGAATTATTTAGAAAGTTTCAAAATACTGAAAATTAAACTTTTCCTCAAGAGTAAAATAGGAATTGTTACAATTTGATTATAAGTTTATTTTATGCTAGGAAAGTTAATCATAAAATTACAATACTCTGTTGATTATGGTGTTTGAAGTAATTGACTGCTGTTTTTGTATTATGAAAGAGAAGTAGTTTAATAACGGTTTAATCATTATGAATTTTCATGTGAACAAAATGTTTTTTTGTTTTTTTTCATGTATAAATTGAAGTACCATATATTACTCACACACAAAAAGTAAATGCCATTTACAATGTGTTTAACACAATGTTTAGCAGTTCTTTAGGAATTCATTTTTGAGCTAAGTTGATAGGAATTAATCTGTTTATCTTCCTGAATATATGAGAAGCAGGTTGGTGATCATGGAAAGATCAAAGTTGATCATCGAAGATCTTTTTTACAGAGAGAAACTTTCATGTAAACACTTCTGTCTATCCAAGTATACAGCACTTTAAAGATATTCAGTATTACCCTTTCTCTAATATAACATACTTTGCTGCTATGAAGTATTTTATACTTGTGGAAAATGCAATGCAGGATGTGCAGCAACTTGCTCTTCAAGTCCCATAAGTAGAACAACATTTTGATAATGTTGTAGCCAATAAAATTCTTCTCTAAAGTTAGCCATTATAAAAAAGGCCTTTCTTCACACTCTGACTACATTGTCATTTCCATAGTCATATTACAAACATTGGCCTTATGAGATATATCTGCTGTGCTGATGTCTAGTTCCCCTTAAATTTTAGTCACTTAATACAGATTTGTTGTTGTTGTCATTGTTGTTGTTGTTGTTGTTTCGTCTGACGTGTCTTACAGAAGCTATCCATTAGCCATCATCTTCTGTGGTCTTTGAGTCAGAAACTTGTTATTCATTTTTATTCAGGAAGGGGCCTGGGGAGGTATGATACTCCATCACAATCATAAAGTCCCTGATTTCTTTGTAGATTTTCTACCAATGATTATTTATATTTATACATGCTGACCGTCTGCCATGATAAAACAAGAAGCAAAGTTGATTGGGTATGGTGACATTTGGGAGTTATTCTGTTTGTTTGTGTAAATACTGGGATATACTTTATTCCATGTTCTGAGACAGTCATACCAAAAGACTTATGCAAAGTGCAGATCTTAAAATTAATGTAGATTTCACTATAATAAAGGCAATCTGACATGCAAATAAATAAATAAATAAATAAATAAATAAATAAATAAATAAATAAATAAATAAATAAATAAATAAATAAATAAATAAATAAATAAATAAATAAATAAATAAATAAATAAATAAATAAATAAATAAATAAAATTAAATACCATTCAAGTTACAGTTTTCCATGGGGTTGCAAAATCTTTGTCAAGCAAGCTCTAACTGTTGCACCCCAAGATGTGTTGCATTATGTTAAGATACCAGTTGTATTTGGCTATGACTGAAACAACATTCATCAGAATCACCATCATCATCATCATTTTCCACCTCTAGTTTCCCGAGTTTGGTGTACAAGCGCTCACCGCTTCTTCCTGTCAAAGTGTGGTTTCTGTTTCTCTATGTCCTCCCACTTGGCATTGACTACACAGTCTGCCACACCAGAAAACATTATTAGGACTCATACTAAAGGTCTCCAGTAAATTTCACCATTATCAGTACAAGGTTGTTTATATGCATACGCTGCAGTAATCAGTCACACAGAAAATGGCTGGGCACAGGGATTAAGCAGTGTGATGAGCACCCGGCCTGCAATGTGTTAACCTTCGTGGTGCCATTCTGTTTGTGGATCACATTGAAGGTAGCTGGTAGTTTTTTTTTTAAGACCATACCAGGCATGGTCTAAAAATAGACACTAAAAAGACTGAACTACTGGTAGTCAGCAAAGATCAATATATTCACACACAACTAGAACTGTCTGATGAAAACCATGAATATGTTAAAACCTACACCTTGGATGTCTTCTAAATTCTCAGTGGGAGTTCTCACAAGAAGTCTGTTCCAGGAACACCTTCAACAAACTGAAGAACTTATTGACCAATAAATACCTCAGCATTGGGCTCTAGCTTTGCACGTTGCATTGATGTGCATTTTTCATACTTCTGTGGTATGGAAGGATGGATTCTCGCTTCAAACTTGGTGCAAACAATTAGAGGCATTTGAAATGTGGACCTATTTTGTATCTCATGGATAAATAGGATTACAAATACCGTTTGAAGTGTGTGAGTATGTGAATACACAGACAGAAGTTCTGCTGACAATTAAGAAACAGCAGTAAGACTACTTTGGATACATCATGCGTGGCAAGAAGTATAGACTTTAGTAACCTATTCTGCAAGGGATAATTGATGATAGATGCAAACTAGGAGAAGGAGGATGCTTTGGTTGTGTAATTTGAGATTGATACCTCTTTCATGAGGCAGTTGAGACAAATTTATAATAGCCAGGATGACCGCCAACCTTTGTTGAACAGAGAAGGCATCAGAAGAAGGAGAAAAAGAACAGAGAATTTTCCAGTGTTGCTTAAATTTCATTAGTCTTCATGTGTGTAAATTGATGTAAGATGTTCAGAATTTGAAGCTAAACTCGAGTGATTTTATTCAGGCCGTGGAAATTCCTCATAGCCACTCCTGGTTTTCAACATTCGCTTAGAGTACAGTAAAGCTCTGTACTTTTCTGATTTCTAGTACAGGAAAAGAGGTAGAAATAGTGAGTGTTATACTGTACCTAACTGGCCTTTACTTTTGATGAAATCTTCTATACAGGAAAATCCCTTCAGTATTGTTCTAACAGTCAGTAGGATGTACCAGGAGCTACTTGGTTAGAAACGGTCAACGTAAAAAGGTCTACAACTAACAGTGATTGAACTTTGGTCATTCTCAGAAATTCACCTCCTTAATTTTTAAGACTGCCACGTCTCTTATCCTGTCCCAAATAAGTACAAATGCATGCACTAGTAATGAGCTGTTAATAAATGCTATTCCCGAGTGAATACTGTGTTGCTAGATGGAACTAAACAAAATTATATAAAAACAGGACAGGAGAATGTGGAGCAAAATTGAAAAGATCAAAAAATAAATAAATAAAAAGTTGTATTAATATCACAATCAAATTATCCTTCGCATTTTACCAATTTTATCTTACTTTAAGGCAAAAGTGATATTTGAAGAAGCAGAAAATAAAATGTTTTACTGGTCAGTTCAGTCCTTCTATAGAGGAAAATCCCTTCAGTGTTTGTTCTTACAGTGAAATAGTGAGTGTTATACTGTTATACTGCTGAAATCTTTTATAGAGGAAAATACCTTCAATGCTCATTCTTACAGTTGGTAGGATGTACCAGCATGAGGGCAGGAAACATAGCTTCCATAATGAAACAGAGTTTGTATTGAAAAATAATTCAGAGGTATTTTTTAACTGTTTTAACTGTTTAGTTGAATTTTGCCTATTGGAAAATTTTAATTTTGTGCATCACCACCTATGACTTTGGAATATCAGTTCCTGTGTTGCTATTTGGTTAGTATTGAGAAAGTCATTCAGAACTTGAAACAAGATACTATTCCAGCACATCCTAGAAGTGAGCACACAGTATTGAAACATTCCTTAGTTGGAATCAAACCACCCAACTCAGGCTTGTATTTGTCAACTCACAATACTTTTGAGATCAGTGATAAAATATTTCTGAAAATATTTTTGTGAAAGGCACTTTTCTTAGTAGTTGAACACTAGGGATGATAATACACCACAGTATGTCGTAAAAGTTAATTTGGGAATGGCTAATGCTCTGAAAAATACCTGAGAAATCTCTTATTTTGAAATAAAGTATACTTTTGCTAGTGGCTTTACGTCGCACCGACACAGATAGGTCTTATGGCGACTATGGGATAGGAAAGGCCTAGGAGTTGGAAGGAACCGGCCGTGGCCTTAATTAAGGTACAGCCCCAGCATTTGCCTGGTGTGAAAATGGGAAACCACGGAAAACCATCTTCAGGGCTGCCAACAGTGGGATTCAAACCACTATCTCCCGGATGCAAGCTAACAGCTGCGCGCCTCTAACCGCACGCTCAACTCGCCCGGTGAAATACAGTATACTTTCTTGTTCAGGTGAGGTGTTCCCATTAGCCTTTTGAGAAATCAGAAATTCAGGGGCTAAAATGCTATGAACTGAAGAACATTGCCCTTTGCTTAGTAGTATCACGGAACTGTTCAAATGTATGGTACCTCCTTGAGCTATCATATGATAGCCATCTTCATGGTAGAAAGTGATTCAATGAGATAACTAGTTTAAAAAAATGATGTGTAATGAAATAATCACCACATTATCATCATTTTGTGGTTATTGTTATTTTCATTTATTTATCTTCTAATCATTGCTTTCTTCTTTGCCTCATAGGTTCTAAACTGCCATCATCTCAGGAGAAGCTACCCATCTACACAGCTGAAACCTTAAGTATTGCTGTTGCTACATCATGTCTAGCTGCTCTGGCAGTTGGCTTTGTGTCAGGATTTCTTTTTTCTCGGCGGTGCCGGGGAGAAGACTATAGTGATATGCCATTTCCAGACCAGCGTCATCAACTTAACAGGTATTATTATGTACTTTTTCTCCAACACTGAGGATGGTTATTTCAAGTGTGTCATGATAGCTGAATTTTTATTTCACTGAAGTAAACATGAGCTGTAGATAATATGTTTGGTCTTGTTTTTTTATTTTTTTTTATTTAACCATCATAAATTGATATTTTAGTGTATGTGAACTATTTGCAAAGGTTACTGGGTTAATGAATGAATACTCACTTTGTTAATAGCACATTATTGAACTAGATTGCTGTTCACTATAGAATATACATCCTTAACCAATTTAGTTGCAGTAAAGCTTCAGTGAAGCAACATCGTTACATCACCGAGTATCCAGTAATGAAGAGATGACATGTTGGATTCCCAGGTTGGACTTCCTTGGGCTTTCTTCTCTAATTGCACATTGATGTCTTACTTACTTCCTTAGTACTTCCTTACACTTACCTTGCAGTGCTTTTGCTTAGATATTAATTTGAAACAAAAACAAAAGAAAGACAAACATCATGTCAGTATTTGATGGATTTTTCATTTTGTTATGACTGGGACAGGTATCTAAATTACTCTTAGGTGATGGATAATTATTTCACGTGAAAAATTTATGTACATGTATGATAGAATACAGCAAAATGAAGTGGGAGAAATAAGATTATATTTATCATCTAA